>NC_143138.1:104920686-105010686 GCF_059928025.1 Delphinapterus leucas
GGGTACAGGTTAGGGTACGACAATGGTTTAGGGTGAGCGTACGTGTTAGGGTACGGGTTAGTGTTAGCGTACGGGTTAGGATTAGGGGACGGGTGAGGGTAAGGCTTCGGGTAAGGGTTAGGGTTAGGGTTAGGGTTAGGGTTAGGGGACGGGGACGGTTTAGGGTACAGGTTAGGGTACGACAACAGTTTAGGGTGAGCGTACGTGTTAGGGTACAGGTTAGTGTTAGCGTACGAGTTAGGATTAGGGGAAGGGTGAGGGTAAGGCTTCGGGTAAGGGTTAGGGTTAGGGTTAGGGTTAGGGTTAGGGTTAGGGGACGGGGACGGTTTAGGGTACAGGTTAGGGTACGACAACGCTTTAGGGTGAGCGTACGTGTTACGGTACGGGTTAGTGTTAGCGTACGGGTTAGGATTAGGGGACGGGTGAGGGTAAGGCTTCGGGTAAGGGTTACAGTTAGGGTTAGGGTTAGGGGACGGGGACGGTTTAGGGTACAGGTTAGGGTACGACAACGTTTTAGGGTGAGCGTACGTGTTAGGGTACGGGTTAGTGTTAGCGTAAGGGTTAGGATTAGGGGACGGGTGAGGGTAAGGCTTCGGGTAAGGGTTAGGGTTAGGGTTAGGGTTAGGGTTAGGGGACGGGGAAGGTTTAGGGTACAGGTTAGGGTACGACAACGGTGTAGGGTTAGCGTACGTGTTAGGGTACGGGTTAGTGTTAGCGTACGGGTTAGGATTCAGGGACGGGTGATGGTAAGGCTTCGGGCAAGGGTTAGGGTTAGGGTTAGGGTTAGGGTTAGGGTTAGGGGACGGGGACCGTTTAGGGTACAGGTTAGGGTACGACAACGATTTAGGGTGAGCGTACATGTTAGGGTATGGGTTAGTGTTAGCGTACGGGTTAGGATTCGGAGACGGGTGAGTGTAAGGCTTCGGGGAAGTGTTAGGGTTAGGGTTAGGGTTAGGGTTAGGGTTAGGGGACGGGGACGGTTTAGGGTACAGGTTAGGGTACAACAACGGTTTAGGGTGAGCGTACGTGTTAGGGTACGGGTTAGGGTTAGCGTACGGGTTAGGATTAGGGAACGGGTGTGGGTAAGGCTTTGGGTAAGGGTTAGGGTTAGGGTTAGGGTTAGGGTTAGGGTTAGGGGACGGGGACGGTTTAGGGTACAGGTTAGGGTACGACAACGGTTTAGGGTGAGCGTACGTGTTAGGGTACGGTTTAGTGTTAGCGTACGGTTTAGGATTAGGGGACAGGTGAGGGTAAGGCTTCGGGTAAGTGTTAGGGTTAGGGTTAGGGTTAGGGTTAGGGGACGGGGACGGTTTAGGGTACAGGTTAGGGTACGACAATGCTTTAGGGTGAGCGTACGTGTTAGGGTATGGGTTAGTGTTAGCGTACGGCTTAGGATTAGGGGACGGGTGAGGGTAAGGCTTTGGGTAAGGGTTAGGGTTAGGGTTAGGGTTAGGGTTAGGGGACGGGGACGGTGACGGGGACGGTTTAGGGTACAGGTTACGGTACGACAACGGTTTAGTGTGAGCGTGCGTGTTTGGGTACGGGTTAGGGTTAGCGTACGGGTTAGGATTAGGGGACGGGTTAGGGTAAGGCTTCGGGTAAGGGTTAGGTTTAGGGTTAGGGTTAGGGTTAGGGGACGGGGACGGGGACGGTTTAGGGTACAGGTTCGGGTACGACAACGGTTTAGGGTGAGCGTACGTGTTAGGGTACGGGTTAGTGTTAGCGTACGGGTTAGGATTAGGGGACGGGTTAGGGTAAGGCTTCGGGTAAGGGTTAGGGTTAGGGTTAGGGTTAGGGTTAGGGTTAGGGGATGGGGACGGTTTAGGGTACAGGTTAGGGTACGACAACGGTTTAGGGTGCGCGTACGTGTTAGGGTACGGTTTAGTGTTAGCGTACGGGTTAGGATTAGGGGACGTGTGAGGGTAAGGTTTCGGGTAAGGGTTAGGGTTAGCGTTAGGGTTAGGGTTAGGGGACGGGGACGGTTTAGGGTACAGGTTAGTGTACGACAACGTTTTAGGGTGAGCGTACGTGTTAGGGTACGGGTTAGTGTTAGCGTACGGGTTAGGATTAGGGGACGTGTGAGGGTAAGGCTTTGGGTAAGGGTTAGGTTTAGGGTTAGGGTTAGGGAACGGGGACGGTTTAGGGTACAGGTTAGGGTACGACAACGGTTTAGGGTGAGTGTACGTGTTAGGATACGGGTTAGTGTTAGCGTACGGGGTAGGATTAGGGCACGGGTGAGGGTAAGGCTTCGGGTAAGGGTTAGGGTTAGGGTAAGGGTTAGGGTTAGGGTTAGGGGACGGGGACGGTTTAGGGTACAGGTTAGGGTACGACAATGATTTAGGGTCAGCGTACGTGTTAGGGTACGGGTTAGTGTTAGCGTACGGGTTAGGATTAGTGGACGGTTGAGGGTAAGGCTTCGGGTAATGGTTAGGGTTAGGGTTAGGGTTAGGGTTAGGGGACGGGGAATGATACGGTTTAGGGTACAGGTTAGTGTACGTCAACGGTTTAGGGTGAGCGTACGTGTTAGGGTACGGGTTAGTGTTAGCGTACGGGTTAGGATTAGGGGACGGGTGAGGGTAAGGCTTCGGTTAAGGGTTAGGGTTAGGTTTAGGGTTAGGGTTAGGAGACGCGGACGGTTTAGGGTACAGGTTAGGGAACGACAACGGTTTAGGGTGAGCATACGTGTTAGGGTACGGGTTAGTGTTAGCATACGGGTTAGGATTAGGGGACGGGTGAGGGTAAGGCTTCGGGTAAGGGATAGGGTTAGGGTTAGGGTTAGGGTTAGGGTTAGGGGACGGGGACGGTTTAGGGTACAGGTTAGGGTACGACAACGGTTTATGGTGAGCGTACGTGTTAATGTACGGATTAGGGTTAGCGTACGGGTTAGGATTAGGGGACGGGTGAGGGTAAGGCTTCGGGTAAGGGTTAGGGTTAGGGTTAGGGTTAGGTTTAGGGTTAGGGGACGGGGACGGTTTAGGGTACAGGTTAGGGTACGACAACGGTTTAGGGTGAGCGTATGTGTTAGGGTATGGGTTAGTGTTAGCGTACCGGATAGGATTAGGGGACGGGTGAGGGTAAGGCTTCGGGTAAGGTTTAGGGTTAGGGTTAGGGTTAGGGTTAGGGGACGGTGACAGTTTAGGGTACAGGTTAGGGCACGACAACGGTTTAGGGTGAGCGTACGTGTTAGGGTACGGGTTAGTGTTAGCGTACGGGTTAGGATTAGGGGACGTTTGAGGGTAAGGCTTCGGGTAAGGGTTAGGGTTAAGGTTAGGGTTAGGGTTAGGGGACGGGGAAGGTTTAGGGTACAGGTTAGGGTACGACAACGGTTTAGGGTGAGCGTACGTGTTAGGGTACGGGTTAGTGTTAGCGTACGGGTTAGGATTCAGGGAAGGGTGAGGGTAAGGCTTCGGGTAAGGGTTAGGGTTAGGGTTAGGGTTAGGGTTAGGGGACGGGGACGGTTTAGGGTACAGGTTAGGGTACGACAACGGTTTAGGGTGAGCGTACGTGTTAGGGTACGGTTTAGTGTTAGCGTACGGGTTAGGATTAGGGGACGGGTGAGTGTAAGGCTTCGGGTAAGGGTTAGGCTTAGGGTTACGGTTAGGGTTAGGGTTAGGGGACGGGGACGGTTTAGGGTACAGTTTAGGGTACGACAACGGTTTAGGGTCAGCGTACGTGTTAGGGTACGGGTTAGTGTTAGCGTACGGGTTAGGATTAGGGGACGGGTGAGTGTAAGGCTTCGGGTAAGGGTTAGGGTTAGGGTTAGGGTTAGGGTTAGGGTCAGGGGACGGGGACGGTTTAGGGTACAGGTTAGGGCACGACAACGGTTTAAGGTGAGCGTACGTGTTAGGGTACGGGTTAGTGTTAGCGTACGGGTTAGGATTAGGGGACAGTTGAGGGTAAGCCTTCGGGTAAGGGTTACGGTTAGGGTTAGGGTTAGGGGACGGGGACGGGTACGGTTTAGGGTACAGGTTAGTGTACGACAACGGTTTAGGGTGAGCGTACGTGTTAGGGTACAGGTTAGTGTTAGCGTACGAGTTAGGATTAGGGGAAGGGTGAGGGTAAGGCTTCGGGTAAGGGATAGGGTTAGGGTTAGGGTTAGGGTTAGGGTTAGGGGACGGGGACGGTTTAGGGTACAGGTTAGGGTACGACAACGCTTTAGGGTGAGCGTACGTGTTAGGGTACGGGTTAGTGTTAGCGTACGGGTTAGGATTAGGGGACGGGTGAGGGTAAGGCTTCGGGTAAGGGTTACAGTTAGGGTTAGGGTTAGGGGACGGGGACGGTTTAGGGTACAGGTTAGGGTACGACAACGTTTTAGGGTGAGCGTACGTGTTAGGGTACGGGTTAGTGTTAGCGTACGGGTTAGGATTAGGGGACGGGTGAGGGTAAGGCTTCGGGTAAGGGTTAGGGTTAGGGTTAGGGTTAGGGTTAGGGGACGGGGAAGGTTTAGGGTACAGGTTAGGGTACGACAACGGTTTAGGGTTAGCGTACGTGTTAGGGTACGGGTTAGTGTTAGCGTACGGGTTAGGATTCAGGGACGGGTGATGGTAAGGCTTCGGGCAAGGGTTAGGGTTAGGGTTAGGGTTAGGGTTAGGGTTAGGGGACGGGGACCGTTTAGGGTACAGGTTAGGGTACGACAACGATTTAGGGTGAGCGTACATGTTAGGGTATGGGTTAGTGTTAGCGTACGGGTTAGGATTCGGAGACGGGTGAGTGTAAGGCTTCGGGTAAGTGTTAGGGTTAGGGTTAGGGTTAGGGTTAGGGTTAGGGGACGGGGACGGTTTAGGGTACAGGTTAGGGTACAACAACGGTTTAGGGTGAGCGTACGTGTTAGGGTACGGGTTAGTGTTAGCGTACGGGTTAGGATTAGGGGAGGGGTGAGGGTAAGGCTTCGGGTAAGAGTTAGGGTTAGGGTTAGGGTTAGGGTTAGGGTTAGGGGATGGGGACCATTTAGGGTACAGGTTAGGGTACAACAACGGTTTAGAGTGAGAGTACGTGTTAGGGTACGGGTTAGTGTTAGCGTATGGGTTAGGATTAGGGGATGGGAGAGGGTAAGGCTTCGGGTAAGGGTTAGGGTTAGGGTTAGGGTTAGGGTTAGGGTTAGGGGACGGGGACGGTTTAGGGTACAGGTTAGGGTACGACAACGGTTTAGGATGAGCGTACGTGTTTGGGTACGGGTTAGGGTTAGCGTACGGGTTAGGATTAGGGAACGGGTGTGGGTAAGGCTTTGGGTAAGGGTTAGGGTTAGGGTTAGGGTTAGGGTTAGGGTTAGGGGACGGGGACGGTTTAGGGTACAGGTTAGGGTACGACAACGGTTTAGGGTGAGCGTACGTGTTAGGGTACGGTTTAGTGTTAGCGTACGGTTTAGGATTAGGGGACAGGTGAGGGTAAGGCTTCGGGTAAGTGTTAGGGTTAGGGTTAGGATTAGGGGACGGGGACGGTTTAGGGTACAGGTTAGGGTACGACAATGCTTTAGGGTGAGCGTACGTGTTAGGGTACGGGTTAGTGTTAGCGTACGGCTTAGGATTAGGGGACGGGTGAGGGCAAGGCTTTGGGTAAGGGTTAGGGTTAGGGTTAGGGTTAGGGTTAGGGGACGGGGACGGTGACGGGGACGGTTTAGGGTACAGGTTACGGTACGACAACGGTTTAGGGTGAGCGTGCGTGTTTGGGTACGGGTTAGGGTTAGCGTACGGGTTAGGATTAGGGGACGGGTTAGGGTAAGGCTTCGGGTAAGGGTTAGGTTTAGGGTTAGGGTTAGGGTTAGGGGACGGGGACGGGGACGGTTTAGGGTACAGGTTCGGGTACGACAACGGTTTAGGGTGAGCGTACGTGTTAGGGTACGGGTTAGTGTTAGCGTACGGGTTAGGATTAGGGGACGTGTGAGGGTAAGGCTTCGGGTAAGGGTTAGGGTTAGGGTTAGGGTTAGGGTTAGGGTTAGGGGATGGGGACGGTTTAGGGTACAGGTTAGGGTACGACAACGGTTTAGGGTGAGCGTACGTGTTAGGGTACGGTTTAGTGTTAGCGTACGGGTTAGGATTAGGGGACGTGTGAGGGTAAGGTTTCGGGTAAGGGTTAGGGTTAGGGTTAGGGTTAGGGTTAGGGGACGGGGACGGTTTAGGGTACAGGTTAGGGTACGACAACGTTTTAGGGTGAGCGTACGTGTTAGGGTACGGGTTAGTGTTAGCGTACGGGTTAGGATTAGGGGACGTGTGAGGGTAAGGCTTTGGGTAAGGGTTAGGTTTAGGGTTAGGGTTAGGGAACGGGGATGGTTTAGGGTACAGGTTAGGGTACGACAACGGTTTAGGGTGAGTGTACGTGTTAGGATACGGGTTAGTGTTAGCGTACGGGGTAGGATTAGGGGACGGGTGAGGGTAAGGCTTCGGGTAAGGGTTAGGGTTAGGGTAAGGGTTAGGGCTAGGGTTAGGGGACGGGGACGGTTTAGGGTACAGGTTAGGGTACGACAATGATTTAGGGTCAGCGTACGTGTTAGGGTACGGATTAGTGTTAGCGTACGGGTTAGGATTAGTGGACGGTTGAGGGTAAGGCTTCGGGTAATGGTTAGGGTTAGGGTTAGGGTTAGGGTTAGGGGACGGGGAATGATACGGTTTAGGGTACAGGTTAGTGTACGACAACGGTTTAGGGTGAGCGTACGTGTTAGGGTACGGGTTAGTGTTAGCGTACGGGTTAGGATTAGGGGACGGGTGAGGGTAAGGCTTCGGTTAAGGGTTAGGGTTAGGTTTAGGGTTAGGGTTAGGAGACGCGGACGGTTTAGGGTACAGGTTAGGCAACGACAACGGTTTAGGGTGAGCATACGTGTTAGGGTACGGGTTAGTGTTAGCATACGGGTTAGGATTAGGGGACGGGTGAGGGTAAGGCTTCGGTTAAAGGTTAGGGTTATGGTTAGGGTTAGGGTTAGGGTTAGGGGATGGGGACGGTTTAGGGTACAGTTTAGGGTACAACAAATGTTTAGGGTGAGCGTACGTGTTAGGGTACGTTTTAGTGTTAGCGTACGGGTTCGGATTAGGGGACGGGTGAGGTTAAGGCTTCGGGTAAGGGATAGGGTTAGGGTTAGGGTTAGGGTTAGGGTTAGGGGACGGGGACGGTTTAGGGTACAGGTTAGGGTACGACAACGGTTTATGGTGAGCGTACGTGTTAATGTACGGGTTAGGGTTAGCGTACGGGTTAGGATTAGGGGACGGGTGAGGGTAAGGCTTCGGGTAAGGGTTAGGGTTAGGGTTAGGGTTAGGTTTAGGGTTAGGGGACGGGGACGGTTTAGGGTACAGGTTAGGGTACGACAACGGTTTAGGGTGAGCGTATGTGTTAGGGTATGGGTTAGTGTTAGCGTACGGGATAGGATTAGGGGACGGGTGAGGGTAAGGCTTCGGGTAAGGTTTAGGGTTAGGGTTAGGGTTAAGGTTATGGGACGGTGACAGTTTAGGGTACAGGTTAGGGCACGACAACGGTTTAGGGTGAGCGTACGTGTTAGGGTACGGGTTAGTGTTAGCGTACGGGTTAGGATTAGGGGACGTTTGAGGGTAAGGCTTCGGGTAAGGGTTAGGGTTAAGGTTAGGGTTAGGGTTAGGGGACGGGGTAGGTTTAGGGTACAGGTTAGGGTACGACAACGGTTTAGGGTGAGCGTACGTGTTAGGGTACGGGTTAGTGTTAGTGTACGGGTTAGGATTCAGGGAAGGGTGAGGGTAAGGCTTCGGGTAAGGGTTAGGGTTAGGGTTAGGGTTAGGGTTAGGGTTAGGGGACGGGGACGGTTTAGGGTACAGGTTAGGGTACGACAACGGTTTAGGGTGAGTGTACGTGTTAGGGTACGGTTTAGTGTTAGCGTACGGGTTAGGATTAGGGGACGGGTGAGTGTAAGGCTTCGGGTAAGGGTTAGGCTTAGGGTTAGGGTTAGGGTTAGGGTTAGGGGACGGGGACGGTTTAGGGTACAGTTTAGGGTACGACAACGGTTTAGGGTCAGCGTACGTGTTAGGGTACGGGTTAGTGTTAGCGTACGGGTTAGGATTAGGGGACGGGTGAGTGTAAGGCTTCGGGTAAGGGTTAGGGTTAGGGTTAGGGTTAGGGTTAGGGTCAGGGGACGGGGACGGTTTAGGGTACAGGTTAGGGCACGACAACGGTTTAAGGTGAGCGTACGTGTTAGGGTACGGGTTAGTGTTAGCGTACGGGTTAGGATTACGGGACAGTTGAGGGTAAGCCTTCGGGTAAGGGTTACGGTTAGGGTTAGGGTTAGGGGACGGGGACGGGTACGGTTTAGGGTACAGGTTAGTGTACGACAACGGTTTAGGGTGAGCGTACGTGTTAGCGTATGGGTTAGTGTTAGCGTACGGGTTAGAATTAGGGGACGGGTGAGGGTAACGCTTCGGGTAAGGGTTAGGGTTAGGGTTAGGGTTAGGGTTAGGGTTAGGGTTAGAGGACGGGGACGGTTTAGGGTACAGGTTAGGGTACGACAACGGTTTTCGGTGAGCGTACGTGTTAGGGTACGGGTTAGTATTAGCGTACGAGATAGGATTAGGGGACGGGTGAGGGTAAGGCTTCGGGTAAGGGTTAGGGTTAGGGTTAGGGTTAGGGTTAGGGTTAGGGGACGGGGACGGTTTAGGGTACAGGTTAGGGTACAACAACGGTTTAAGGTGAGCGTACGTGTTAGGGTACGGGTTAGTGTTAGCGTACGGGTTAGGATTAGGGGACGGGTGAGGGTAAGGTTTCGGGTAAGTGTTAGGGTTAGGGTTAGGGTTAGGGTTAGGGTTAGGGGACGGGGACGGTTTAGGGTAAAGGTTAGGGTACGACAACGGTTTACGGTGAGCGTACGTGTTAGGGTACGGGTTAGTGTTAGCGTGCGGGTTAGGATTCAGGGACGGGTGAGGGTAAGGCTTCGGGTAAGGGTTAGGATCAGGGTTAGGGTTAGGGTTAGGGTTAGGGGACGGGGACGGTTTAGGGTACAGGTTAGGGTACGACAACGGTTTAGGGTCAGCGTACGTGTTAGGGTACGGGTTAGTGTTAGCGTACGGGTTAGGATTAGGGGACGGGTGAGTGTAAGGCTTCGGGTAAGGGTTAGGGTTAGGGTTAGGGTTAGGGGACGGGGATGGTTTAGGGTACAGGTTAGGGTACGACAACGGTTTAAGGTGAGCGTACGTGTTAGGGTACGGGTTAGTGTTAGCGTACGGGTTAGGATTAGGGGACAGTTGAGGGTAAGAATTCGGGTAAGGGTTACGGTTAGGGTTAGGGTTAGGGGACGGGGACGGGTACGGTTTAGGGTACAGGTTAGTGTACGACAACGGTTTAGGGTGAGCGTACGTGTTAGGGTACGGGTTAGTGTTACCGTACGGGTTAGAATTAGGGGACGGGTGAGGGTAAGACTTCGGGTAAGGGTTAGGGTTAGGGTTAGGGTTAGGGTTAGGGTTAGGGTTAGAGGACGGGGACGGTTTAGGGTACAGGTTAGGGTACGACAATGGTTTAGGGTGAGCGTACGTGTTAGGGTACGGGTTAGTGTTAGCGTACGGGTTAGGATTAGGGGACGGGTGAGGGTAAGGCTTCGGGTAAGGGTTACAGTTAGGGTTAGGGTTAGGGGACGGGGACGGTTTAGGGTACAGGTTAGGGTACGACAACGTTTTAGGGTGAGCGTACGTGTTAGGGTACTGGTTAGTGTTAGCGTACGGGTTAGGATTAGGGGACGGGTGAGGGTAAGGCTTCGGGTAAGGGTTAGGGCTAGGGTTAGGGTTAGGGTTAGGGGACGGGGAAGGTTTAGGGTACAGGTTAGGGTACGACAACGGTTTAGGGTTAGCGTACGTGTTAGGGTACGGGTTAGTGTTAGCGTACGGGTTAGGATTCAGGGACGGGTGATGGTAAGGCTTCGGGCAAGGGTTAGGGTTAGGGTTAGGGTTAGGGTTAGGGTTAGGGGACGGGGACCGTTTAGGGTACAGGTTAGGGTACGACAACGATTTAGGGTGAGCGTACATGTTAGGGTACGGGTTAGTGTTAGCGTACGGGTTAGGATTCGGAGACGGGTGAGTGTAAGGCTTCGGGTAAGTGTTAGGGTTAGGGTTAGGGTTAGGGTTAGGGTTAGGGGACGGGGACGGTTTAGGGTACAGGTTAGGGTACAACAACGGTTTAGGGTGAGCGTACGTGTTAGGGTACGGGTTAGTGTTAGCGTACGGGTTAGGATTAGGGGAGGGGTGAGGGTAAGGCTTCGGGTAAGAGTTAGGGTTAGGGTTAGGGTTAGGGTTAGGGTTAGGGGATGGGGACCGTTTAGGGTACAGGTTAGGGTACAACAACGGTTTAGAGTGAGAGTACGTGTTAGGGTACGGTTTAGTGTTAGCGTATGGGTTAGGATTAGGGGATGGGAGAGGGTAAGGCTTCGGGTAAGGGTTAGGGTTAGGGTTAGGGTTAGGGTTAGGGTTAGGGGACGGGGACGGTTTAGGGTACAGGTTAGGGTACGACAACGGTTTAGGATGAGCGTACGTGTTTGGGTACGGGTTAGGGTTAGCGTACGGGTTAGGATTAGGGAACGGGTGTGGGTAAGGATTTGGGTAAGGGTTAGGGTTAGGGTTAGGGTTAGGGTTAGGGTTAGGGGACGGGGACGGTTTAGGGTACAGGTTAGGGTACGACAACGGTTTAGGGTGAGCGTACGTGTTAGGGTACGGTTTAGTGTTAGCGTACGGTTTAGGATTAGGGGACAGGTGAGGGTAAGGCTTCGGGTAAGTGTTAGGGTTAGGGTTAGGGTTAGGGTTAGGGGACGGGGACGGTTTAGGGTACAGGTTAGGGTACGACAATGCTTTAGGGTGAGCGTACGTGTTAGGGTACGGGTTAGTGTTAGCGTACGGGTTAGGATTAGGGGACGGGTGAGGGTAAGGCTTTGGGTAAGGGTTAGGGTTAGGGTTAGGGTTAGGGTTAGGGGACGGGGACGGTGACGGGGACGGTTTAGGGTACAGGTTACGGTACGACAACGGTTTAGGGTGAGCGTGCGTGTTTGGGTACGGGTTAGGGTTAGCGTACGGGTTAGGATTAGGGGACGGGTTAGGGTAAGGCTTCGGGTAAGGGTTAGGGTTAGGGTTAAGGTTAGGGTTAGGGTTAGGGGATGGGGACGGTTTAGGGTACAGGTTAGGGTACGACAACGGTTTAGGGTGAGCGTACGTGTTAGGGTACGGTTTAGTGTTAGCGTACGGGTTAGGATTAGGGGACGTGTGAGGGTAAGGTTTCGGGTAAGGGTTAGGGTTAGGGTTAGGGTTAGGGTTAGGGGACGGGGACGGTTTAGGGTACAGGTTAGGGTACGACAACGTTTTAGGGTGAGCGTACGTGTTAGGGTACGGGTTAGTGTTAGCGTACGGGTTAGGATTAGGGGACGTGTGAGGGTAAGGCTTTGGGTAAGGGTTAGGTTTAGGGTTAGGGTTAGGGAACGGGGACGGTTTAGGGTACAGGTTAGGGTACGACAACGGTTTAGGGTGAGTGTACGTGTTAGGATACGGGTTAGTGTTAGCGTACGGGGTAGGATTAGGGGACGGGTGAGGGTAAGGCTTCGGGTAAGGGTTAGGGTTAGGGTAAGGGTTAGGGTTAGGGTTAGGGGACGGGGACGGTTTAGGGTACAGGTTAGGGTACGACAATGATTTAGGGTCAGCGTACGTGTTAGGGTACGGGTTAGTGTTAGCGTACGGGTTAGGATTAGTGGACGGTTGAGGGTAAGGCTTCGGGTAATGGTTAGGGTTACGGTTAGGGTTAGGGTTAGGGGACGGGGAATGATACGGTTTAGGGTACAGGTTAGTGTACGACAACGGTTTAGGGTGAGCGTACGTGTTAGGGTACGGGTTAGTGTTAGCGTACGGGTTAGGATTAGGGGACGGGTGAGGGTAAGGCTTCGGTTAAGGGTTAGGGTTAGGTTTAGGGTTAGGGTTAGGAGCCGCGGACGGTTTAGGGTACAGGTTAGGGAACGACAACGGTTTAGGGTGAGCGTACGTGTTAGGGTACGGGTTAGTGTTAGCATACGGGTTAGGATTAGGGGACGGGTGAGGGTAAGGCTTCGGGTAAGCGTTAGTGTTACGGTTAGGGTTAGGGTTAGGGTTAGGGGATGGGGACGGTTTAGGGTACAGTTTAGGGTACAACAAATGTTTAGGGTGAGCGTACGTGTTAGGGTACGTTTTAGTGTTAGCGTACGGGTTAGGATTAGGGGACGGGTGAGGTTAAGGCTTCGGGTAAGGGATAGGGTTAGGGTTAGGGTTAGGGTTAGGGTTAGGGGACGGGGACGGTTTAGGGTACAGGTTAGGGTACGACAACGGTTTATGGTGAGCGTACGTGTTAATGTACGGGTTAGGGTTAGCGTACGGGTTAGGATTAGGGGACGGGTGAGGGTAAGGCTTCGGGTAAGGGTTAGGGTTAGGGTTAGGGTTAGGTTTAGGGTTAGGGGACGGGGACGGTTTAGGGTACAGGTTAGGGTACGACAACGGTTTAGGGTGAGCGTATGTGTTAGGGTATGGGTTAGTGTTAGCGTACGGGATAGGATTAGGGGACGGGTGAGGGTAAGGCTTCGGGTAAGGTTTAGGGTTAGGGTTAGGGTTAGGGTTAGGGGACGGTGACAGTTTAGGGTACAGGTTAGGGCACGACAACGGTTTAGGGTGAGCGTACGTGTTAGGGTACGGGTTAGTGTTAGCGTACGGGTTAGGATTAGGGGACGGGTGAGGGTAAGGCTTCGGGTAAGGGTTAGGGTTAGGGTTAGGGTTAGGGTTAGGGGACGGGGAAGGTTTAGGGTACAGGTTAGGGTACGACAACGATTTAGGGTGAGCGTACGTGTTAGGGTACGGGTTAGTGTTAGCGTACGGGTTAGGATTCAGGGAAGGGTGAGGGTAAGGCTTCGGGTAAGGGTTAGGTTTAGGGTTAGGGTTAGGGTTAGGGTTAGGGGACGGGGACGGTTTAGGGTACAGGTTAGGGTACGACAACGGTTTAGGGTGAGCGTACGTGTTAGGGTACGGTTTAGTGTTAGCGTACGGGTTAGGATTAGGGGACGGGTGAGTGTAAGGCTTCGGGTAAGGGTTAGGCTTAGGGTTAGGGTTAGGGTTAGGGTTAGGGGACGGGGACGGTTTAGGGTACAGTTTAGGGTACGACAACGGTTTAGGGTCAGCGTACGTGTTAGGGTACGGGTTAGTGTTAGCGTACAGGTTAGGATTAGGGGACGGGTGAGTGTAAGGCTTCGGGTAAGGGTTAGGGTTAGGGTTAGGGTTAGGGTTAGGGTCAGGGGACGGGGACGGTTTAGGGTACAGGTTAGGGCACGACAACGGTTTAAGGTGAGCGTACGTGTTAGGGTACGGGTTAGTGTTAGCGTACGGGTTAGGATTAGGGGACAGTTGAGGGTAAGCCTTCGGGTAAGGGTTACGGTTAGGGTTAGGGTTAGGGGACGGGGACGGGTACGGTTTAGGGTACATGTTAGTGTACGACAACGGTTTAGGGTGAGCGTACGTGTTAGCGTATGGGTTAGTGTTAGCGTACGGGTTAGAATTAGGGGACGGGTGAGGGTAACGCTTCGGGTAAGGGTTAGGGTTAGGGTTAGGGTTAGGGTTAGGGTTAGGGTTAGAGGACGGGGACGGTTTAGGGTACAGGTTAGGGTACGACAATGGTTTAGGGTGAGCGTACGTGTTAGGGTACGGGTTAGTGTTAGCGGACGGGTTAGGATTAGGGGACGGGTGAGGGTAAGGCTTCGGGTAAGTGTTAGGGTTAGGGTTAGGGTTAGGGTAAGGGTTAGGGGACGGGGACGGTTTAGGGTACAGGTTAGGGTACCACAACGGTTTTCGGTGAGCGTACGTGTTAGGGTACGGGTTAGTATTAGCGTACGGGATAGGATTAGGGGACGGGTGAGGGTAAGGCTTCGGGTAAGGGTTAGGGTTAGGGTTAGGGTTAGGGTTAGGGTTAGGGGACGGGGACGGTTTAGGGTACAGGTTAGGGTACGACAACGGTTTAGGGTGAGCGTACGTGTTAGGGTACGGGTTAGTGTTAGCGTACGGGTTAGGATTAGGGGACGGGTGAGGGTAAGGCTTCGGGTAAGTGTTAGGGTTAGGGTTAGGGTTAGGGTTAGGGTTAGGGGACGGGGACGGTTTAGGGTACAGGTTAGGGTACGACAACGGTTTACGGTGAGCGTACGTGTTAGGGTACGGGTTAGTATTAGCGTACGGGATAGGATTAGGGGACGGGTGAGGGTAAGGCTTCGGGTAAGGGTTAGGGTTAGGGTTAGGGTTAGGGTTAGGGTTAGGGGACGGGGACGGTTTAGGGTACAGGTTAGGGTACGACAACGGTTTAGGGTGAGCGTACGTGTTAGGGTACGGGTTAGTGTTAGCGTACAGGTTAGGATTAGGGGACGGGTGAGTGTAAGGCTTCGGGTAAGGGTTAGGTTTAGGGTTAGGGTTAGGGTCAGGGGACGGGGACGGTTTAGGGTACAGGTTAGGGCACGACAACGGTTTAAGGTGAGCGTACGTGTTAGGGTACGGGTTAGTGTTAGCGTACGGGTTAGGATTAGGGGACAGTTGAGGGTAAGCCTTCGGGTAAGGGTTACGGTTAGGGTTAGGGTTAGGGGACGGGGACGGGTACGGTTTAGGGTACATGTTAGTGTACGACAACGGTTTAGGGTGAGCGTACGTGTTAGCGTATGGGTTAGTGTTAGCGTACGGGTTAGAATTAGGGGACGGGTGAGGGTAACGCTTCGGGTAAGGGTTAGGGTTAGGGTTAGGGTTAGGGTTAGGGTTAGGGTTAGAGGACGGGGACGGTTTAGGGTACAGGTTAGGGTACGACAATGGTTTAGGGTGAGCGTACGTGTTAGGGTACGGGTTAGTGTTAGCGGACGGGTTAGGATTAGGGGACGGGTGAGGGTAAGGCTTCGGGTAAGTGTTAGGGTTAGGGTTAGGGTTAGGGTAAGGGTTAGGGGACGGGGACGGTTTAGGGTACAGGTTAGGGTACCACAACGGTTTTCGGTGAGCGTACGTGTTAGGGTACGGGTTAGTATTAGCGTACGGGATAGGATTAGGGGACGGGTGAGGGTAAGGCTTCGGGTAAGGGTTAGGGTTAGGGTTAGGGTTAGGGTTAGGGTTAGGGGACGGGGACGGTTTAGGGTACAGGTTAGGGTACGACAACGGTTTAGGGTGAGCGTACGTGTTAGGGTACGGGTTAGTGTTAGCGTACGGGTTAGGATTAAGGGACGGGTGAGGGTAAGGCTTCGGGTAAGTGTTAGGGTTAGGGTTAGGGTTAGGGTTAGGGGACGGGGACGGTTTAGGGTACAGGTTAGGGTACGACAACGGTTTACGGTGAGCGTACGTGTTAGGGTACGGGTTAGTATTAGCGTACGGGATAGGATTAGGGGACGGGTGAGGGTAAGGCTTCGGGTAAGGGTTAGGGTTAGGGTTAGGGTTAGGGGACGGGGACGGTTTAGGGTACAGGTTAGGGTACGACAATGGTTTAGGGTGAGCGTACGTGTTAGGGTACGGGTTAGTGTTAGCGTACAGGTTAGGATTAGGGGACGGTTGAGGGTAAGGCTTCGAGTAAGGGTTAGGTTTAGGGTTAGGGTTAGGGGACGGGGACGGGGACGGTTTAGGGTACAGGTTAGGGTACGACAACGGTTTAGGGTGAGCGTACGTGTTAGGGTACGGGTTAGTGTTAGCGTACGGTTTAGGATTAGGGGACGGGTGAGGGTAAGGCTTCGGGTAAGCGTTAGGCTTAGGGTTAGGGTTAGGGGACGGGGACGGTTTAGGGTACAGGTTAGGGTACGACAACGGTTTAGGGTGAGCGTACGTGTTAGAGTACGCTTTAGTGTTAGCGTACGGGTTAGGATTAGGGGACGGGTGAGGGTAAGGCTTCGGTTAAGGGTTAGGGTTAGGGTTAGGGTTAGGGTTAGGGGACGGAGACGGTTTAGGGTACAGGTTAGGGTACGACAACGGTTTAGGGTGAGCGTACGTGTTAGGGTACGGGTTAGTGTTAGCGTACGGGATAGGATTAGGGGACGGGTGAGGGTAAGGCTTCGGGTAAGGGTTAGGGTTAGGGTTAGGGTTAGGGTTAGGGTTAGGGGATGGGGACCGTTTAGGGTACAGGTTAGGGTACAACAACGGTTTAGAGTGAGCGTACGTGTTAGGGTACGGGTTAGTGTTAGCGTACGGGATAGGATTAGGGGACGGGTGAGGGTAAGGCTTCGGGTAAGGGTTAGGGTTAGGGTTAGGGTTAGGGGACGGGGACGGTTTAGGGTACAGGTTAGGGTACGACAACGGTTTAGGGTGAGCGTACGTGTTAGGGTACGGGTTAGGGTTACCATACGGTTTAGGATTAGGGAACGGGTGAGGGTAAGGCTTCGGGTAAGAGTTAGGGTTAGGGTTAAGGTTATGGTTAGGGTTAGGGGACGGGGACGGTTTAGGGTACAGCTTAGGGTACGACAACCGTTTAGGGTGAGCGTACGTGTTAGGGTACGGGTTAGTGTTAGCGTACGGGTTAGGATTAGGGGACGGTTGAGGGTAAGGCTTCGGGTAAGGGTTAGGGTTAGGGTTAGGGTTAGGGTTAGGGGACGGGTACGGTTTAGGGTACAGGTTAGTGTACGACAACGGTTTAGGGTGAGCGTACGTGTTAGGGTACGGGTTAGTGTTAGCGTACGGGTTAGGATTAGGGTACGGTTGAGGGTAAGGCTTCGGGTAAGGGTTAGGGTTAGGGTTAGGGTTAGGGTTAGGGTTAGGGGACGGGGATGGTTTAGGGTACAGGTTAGGGTACGACAACGCTTTAGGGTGAGCGTACGTGTTAGGGTACGGGTTAGGATTAGGGGACGGGTGAGGATAAGGCTTCGGGTAAGGGTTACGGTTAGGGTTAGGGTTAGGGGACGGGGACGGTTTAGGGTACAGGTTAGGGTACGACAACGGTTTAGGGTGAGCGTACGTGTTAGGGTACGGGTTAGTGTTAGCGTACGGGTTAGGATTAGGGGACGTGTGAGGGTAAGGCTTCGGGTAAGGGTTAGGGTTAGGGTTAGGATTAGGGTTAGGGGACGGGGACGGTTTAGGGTACAGGTTAGGGTACGACAACGGTTTAGGGTGAGCGTACGTGTTAGGGTACGGGTTAGTGTTAGCGTACGGGTTAGGATTAGGGGACGGGTGAGGGTAAGGCTTCGGGTAAGGGTTAGGGTTAGGGTTAGGGTTAGGGTTAGGGGACGGGGAAGGTTTAGGGTACAGGTTAGGGTACGACAACGGTTTAGGGTGAGCGTACGTGTTAGGGTACGGGTTAGTGTTAGCGAATGGGTTAGGATTCAGGGACGGGTGAGGGTAAGGCTTCGGGTAAGGGTTAGGGTTAGGGTTAGGGTTAGGGTTAGGGTTAGGGGACGGGGACGGTTTAGGGTACAGGTTAGGGTACGACAACGGTTTAGGGTGAGCGTACGTGTTAGGGTACGGGTTAGTGTTAGCGTACGGGTTAGGATTAGGGGACGGGTGAGTGTAAGGCTTCGGGTAAGGGATAGGGTTAGGGTTAGGGTTAGGGTTAGGGTTAGGGGACGGGGACGGTATAGGGTACAGGTTAGGGTACGACAACGGTTTAGGGTGATCGTACGTGTTAGGGTATGGGTTAGTGTTCGCGAACGGGCTAGGATTATGGGACGGTTGAGGGTAAGGCTTCGGGTAAGGGTTACTCTTAGGGTTAGGGTTAGGGTTAGGGTTAGGGGACGGGGACGGTTTAGGGTACAGTTTAGGGTACGACAACGGTTTAGGGTGAGCGTACGTGTTAGGGTACGGGTTAGTGTTAGCGTACGGGTTAGGATTAGGGGACGGGTGAGTGTAAGGCTTCGGGTAAGGGTTAGGGTTAGGGTTAGGGTTAGGGAACGGGGACGGTTTAGGGTACAGGTTAGGGTACGACAACGGTTTAAGGTGAGCGTACGTGTTAGGGTACGGGTTAGTGTTAGCGTACGGGTTAGTATTAGGGGACAGTTGAGGGTAAGCCTTCGGGTAAGGGTTAGGGTTAGGGTTAGGGTTAGGGGACGGGGACGGGTACGGTTTAGGGTACAGGTTAGTGTACGACAACGGTTTAGGGTGAGCGTACGTGTTAGGGTACGGGTTAGTGTTAGCGTACGGGTTAGAATTAGGGGACGGGTGAGGGTAACGCTTCGGGTAAGGGTTAGGGTTAGGGTTAGGGTTAGGGTTAGAGGACGGGGACGGTTTAGGGTACAGGTTAGGGTACGACAATGGTTTAGGGTGAGCGTACGTGTTAGGGTACGGGTTAGTGTTAGCGTACGGGTTAGGATTAGGGGACGGGTGAGGGTAAGGCTTCGGGGAAGGGTTAGGGTTAGGGTTAGGGTTAGGGTTAGGGGACGGGGACGGTGTAGGGTACAGGTTAGGGTACGACAACGGTTTACGGTGAGCGTACGTGTTAGGGTACGGGTTAGTATTAGCGTACGGGATAGGATTGGGGGACGGGTGAGGGTAAGGCTTCGGGGAAGGGTTAGGGTTAGGGTTAGGGTTAGGGTTAGGGTTAGGGAACGGGGACGGTTTAGGGTACAGGTTAGGGTACGACAACGGTTTAGGGTGAGTGTACGTGTTAGGGTACAGGTTAGTGTTAGCGTACGGGTTAGGATTAGGGGATGGGTGAGGGTAAGTCTTCGGGTAAGGGTTAGGGTTAGTGTTAGGTTTAGGGTTAGGGTTAGGGGATGGGGACGGTTTAGGGTACAGTTTAGGGTACGACAACGGTTTAGGGTGAGCGTACGTGTTAGGGTATGGATTAGTGTTAGCGTACGGGCTAGGATTAGGGGACGGGTGAGGGTAAGGCTTCGGGTAAGGGTTAGGGTTAGGGTTAGGGATAGGGTTAGGTTTAGGGGACGGGGAAGGTTTATGGTACAGGTTAGGGTATGACAGCGGTTTAGGGTGAGCGTACGTGTTAGGGTTCGGGTTAGAGTTAGCGTACGGGTTAGGATTAGGGGACGGTTGAGGGTAAGGCTTCGGGTAAGGGTTAGTTTTAGGGTTAGGGTTAGGGGACGGGGACGGGGACGGTTTAGGATACAGGTTAGGGTACGACAATGGTTTAGGGTGAGCGTACGTGTTAGGGTACGGGTTAGTGTTAGCGTAAGGGTTAGGATTAGGGGACGGGTGAGGGTAAGGTTTCGGGTAAGGGTTAGGGTTAGGGTTAGGGTTAGGGTTAGGGTTAGGGTTAGGGGACGGGGACGGTTTAGGGTACAGGTTAGGGTACGACAACGGTTTAGGTTGAGCGTACGTGTTAGGGTACGGTTTAGTGTTAGCGTTCGGGTTAGGATCAGGGGACGGGTGAGGGTAAGGCTTCGGGTAAGGGTTAGGGTTAGGGTTAGGGTTAGGGTTAGGGTTAGGGGACGGGGACGGTTTAGGGTACAGGTTAGGGTACGACAACGGTTTAGGGTGAGCGTACGTGTTAGGGTACGGGTTAGTGTTAGCGTACGGGTTAGGATTAGGGGACGGGTGAGTGTAAGGCTTCGGGTAAGGGATAGGGTTAGGGTTAGGGTTAGGGTTAGGGGACGGGGACGGTATAGGGTACAGGTTAGGGTACGACAACGGTTTAGGGTGAGCGTACGTGTTAGGGTATGGGTTAGTGTTCGCGAACGGGCTAGGATTATGGGACGGTTGAGGGTAAGGCTTCGGGTAAGGGTTACTCTTAGGGTTAGGGTTAGGGTTAGGGTTAGGGGACGGGGACGGTTTAGGGTACAGTTTAGGGTACGACAACGGTTTAGGGTGAGCGTACGTGTTAGGGTACGGGTTAGTGTTAGCGTACGGGTTAGGATTAGGGGACGGGTGAGTGTAAGGCTTCGGGTAAGGGTTAGGGTTAGGGTTAGGGTTAGGGGACGGGGACGGTTTAGGGTACAGGTTAGGGTACGACAACGGTTTAAGGTGAGCGTACGTGTTAGGGTACGGGTTAGTGTTAGCGTACGGGTTAGTATTAGGGGACAGTTGAGGGTAAGCCTTCGGGTAAGGGTTAGGGTTAGGGTTAGGGTTAGGGGAAGGGGACGGGTACGGTTTAGGGTACAGGTTAGTGTACGACAACGGTTTAGGGTGACCGTACGTGTTAGGGTACGGGTTAGTGTTAGCGTACGGGTTAGAATTAGGGGACGGGTGAGGGTAACGCTTCGGGTAAGTGTTAGGGTTAGGGTTAGGGTTAGGGTTAGAGGACGGGGACGGTTTAGGGTACAGGTTAGGGTACGACAATGGTTTAGGGTGAGCGTACGTGTTAGGGTACGGGTTAGTGTTAGCGTACGGGTTAGGATTAGGGGACGGGTGAGGGTAAGGCTTCGGGGAAGGGTTAGGGTTAGGGTTAGGGTTAGGGTTAGGGGACGGGGACGGTTTAGGGTACAGGTTAGGGTACGACAACGGTTTACGGTGAGCGTACGTGTTAGGGTACGGGTTAGTATTAGCGTACGGGATAGGATTGGGGGACGGGTGAGGGTAAGGCTTCGGGGAAGGGTTAGGGTTAGGGTTAGGGTTAGGGTTAGGGTTAGGGAACGGGGACGGTTTAGGGTACAGGTTAGGGTACGACAACGGTTTAGGGTGAGTGTACGTGTTAGGGTACGGGTTAGTGTTAGCGTACGGGTTAGGATTAGGGGATGGGTGAGGGTAAGTCTTCGGGTAAGGGTTAGGGTTAGTGTTAGGTTTAGGGTTAGGGTTAGGGGATGGGGACGGTTTAGGGTACAGTTTAGGGTACGACAACGGTTTAGGGTGAGCGTACGTTTTAGGGTATGGATTAGTGTTAGCGTACGGGCTAGGATTAGGGGACGGGTGAGGGTAAGGCTTCGGGTAAGGGTTAGGGTTAGGGTTAGGGATAGGGTTAGGTTTAGGGGACGGGGAAGGTTTATGGTACAGGTTAGGGTATGACAGCGGTTTAGGGTGAGCGTACGTGTTAGGGTTCGGGTTAGAGTTAGCGTACGGGTTAGGATTAGGGGACGGTTGAGGGTAAGGCTTCGGGTAAGGGTTAGTTTTAGGGTTAGGGTTAGGGGACGGGGACGGGGACGGTTTAGGGTACAGGTTAGGGTACGACAACGGTTTAGGGTGAGCGTACGTGTTAGGGTACGGGTTAGTGTTAGCGTAAGGGTTAGGATTAGGGGACGGGTGAGGGTAAGGTTTCGGGTAAGGGTTAGGGTTAGGGTTAGGGTTAGGGTTAGGGTTAGGGTTAGGGGACGGGGACGGTTTAGGGTACAGGTTAGGGTACGACAACGGTTTAGGTTGAGCGTACGTGTTAGGGTACGGTTTAGTGTTAGCGTTCGGGTTAGGATCAGGGGACGGGTGAGGGTAAGGCTTCGGGTAAGGGATAGGGTTAGGGTTAGGGTTAGGGTTATGGTTAGGGGACGGGGACGGTTTACGGTACAGGTTAGGGTACGACAACGGTTTAGGGTGAGCGTACGTGTTAGGGTACGGGTTAGTGTTAGCGTACGGGTTAGGATTAGGGGACGGGTGAGTGTAAGGCTTCGGGTAAGGGTTAGGGTTAGGTTTAGGGTTAGGGTTAGGGTTAGGGGACGGGGACCGTTTACGGTACAGGTTAGGGTACGACAACGATTTAGGGTGAGCGTACGTGTTAGCGTACGGGTTAGTGTTAGCGTACGGGTTAGGATTAGGGGACGGGTGAGGGTAAGGCTTCGGGTAAGGGTTAGGGTTAGGGTTAGGGTTAGGGTTAGGGGACGGGGACGGTTTAGGGTACAGGTTAGTGTACGACAACGGTTTAGGGTGAGCGTACGTGTTAGAGTACGGTTTAGTGTTAGCGTACGGGTTAGGATTAGGGGACGGGTGAGTGTAAGGCTTCGGGTAAGGGTTAGGGTTAGGGTTAGGGTTAGGGTTAGGTGACCGGGACGGTTTAGGGTACAGGTTAGGGTACGACAACGGTTAGGGTGAGCGTACGTGTTAGGGTACGGGTTAGTGTTAGCGTACGGTTTAGGATTAGGGTACGGGTGAGGGTAAGGCTTCGGGTAAGCGTTAGGGTTAGGGTTAGGGTTAGGGTTAGGGTTAGGATATGGGGACCGTTTAGGGTACAGGTTAGGGTACAACAAAGGTTTAGAGTGAGCGTACGTGTTATGGTACGGGTTAGTGTTAGCGTACGGGATAGGATTAGGGGACGGGTGAGGGTAAGGCTTCGGGTAAGGGTTAGGGTTAGGGTTAGGGTTAGGGGACGGGGACGGTTTAGGGTACAGGTTAGGGTACGACAACGGTTAGGGTTAGGGTTAGGGTTAGGGTTAGGGTTAGGGGACGGTTACCGTTTAGGGTACAGGTTACGGTACGACAACGGTTTAGGGTGAGCGTAGGTGTTAGGGTACGGGTTAGTGTTAGTGTACGGGTTAGGATTAGGGGACGGGTGAGGGTAAGGCTTCAGGTAAGGGTTAGGGTTAGGGTTAGGGTTAGGGTTAGGGAACGGGGACGGTTTAGGGTACAGGTTAGGGTACGACAACGGTTTAGGGTGAGCGTACGTGTTAGGGTACGGGTTAGTGTTAGCGTACGGGTTAGGATTAGGGGACGGGTGAGGGTAAGGCTTCGGGTAAGGGTTAGGGTTAGGGTTAGTGTTAGGGGACGGGGACGGTTTAGGGTACAGGTTAGGGTACGACAACGGTTTAGGGTGAGCGTACGTGTTAGGGTACGGGTTAGTGTTAGCGTACGGGTTAGGATTAGGGTACGGGGGAGGATAAGGCTTCGGGTAAGCGTTAGGGTTAGGGTTAGGGTTAGGGTTAGCGTTAGGGGATGGGGACCGTTTAGGGTACAGGTTAGGGTACAACAACGGTTTAGAGTGAGCGTACGTGTTAGGGTACGGGTTAGTGTTAGCGTACGGGTTAGGATTAGAGGACGGGTGAGGGTAAGGCTTCGGGTAAGGGTTAGGGTTAGGGTTAGGGTTAGGATTAGGGTTAGGTGACGGGGACGGTTTAGGGTACAGGTTAGGGTACTACAACGGTTTAGGGTGAGCGTACGTGTTAGGGTACGGGTTAGGGTTAGCGTACGGGTTAGGATTAGGGAACGGGTGAGGGTAAGGCTTCGGGTAAGTTTTAGGGTTAGGGTTAGGGTTAGGGATAGGGTTAGGGGACGGGGATGGTTTAGGGTACAGGTTAGGGTACGACAACGGTTTAGGGTGAGCGTACGTGTTAGGGCACGGGTTAGTGTTAGCGTACGGTTTAGGATTAGGGGACGGGTGAGGGTAAGGCTTCGGGTAAGGGTTAGGGTTAGGGTTAGGGTTAGGTGTAGGGGACGGGGACGGTTTAGGGTACAGGTTAGGGTACGACAACGGTTTAGGGTGAGCGTACGTGTTAGGGTACGGGTTAGTGTTAGCGTACGGGTTAGGATTAGGGGACGTGTGAGGGTAAGGCTTCGGGTAAGGGTTAGGGTTAGGGTTAGGGTTAGGGTTAGGGGACGGGGACGGTTTAGGGTACAGGTTATGGTACGACAACGGTTTAGGGTGAGCGTACGTGTTAGGGTACGGGTTAGTGTTAGCGTACGCGTTAGGATTAGAGGACGTGTGAGGGTAAGGCTTCGGGTAAGGCTTCGGGTAAGGGTTAGGGTTAGGTTTAGGGTTAGGGTTAGGGGACGCGGATTGTTTAGGGTACAGGTTAGGGTACGACAACGGTTTAGGGTGAGCGTACGTGTTAGGGTATGGGTTAGGGTTAGCGTACGGGTTAGGATTAGGGGACGGGTGAGGGTAAGGCTTCGGGTAAGGGTTAGGGTTAGGGTTAGGGTTAGGGTTAGGGTTAGGTGACAGGGACGGTTTAGGGTACAGGTTAGGGTACGACAACGGTTTAGGGTGAGCGTACGTGTTAGGGTACGGGTTAGTGTTAGCGTACGGGTTAGGATTAGGGGACGGGTGAGGGTAAGGCTTCGGGTAAGGGTTAGCGTTAGGCTTAGGGTTAGGGTTAGGGTTAGGGGACGCGGCCGGTTTAGGGTACAGGTTAGGGTACGACAACGGTTTACGGTGAGCGTACGTGTTAGGGTACGGGTTAGTGTTAGCGTACGGGTTAGGATTAGGGGACGGGTGAGGGTAAGGCTTCGGGTAAGGGTTAGGGTTAGGGTTAGGGTTAGGTGTAGGGGACGGGGACGGTTTACGGTACAGGTTAGGGTACGACAACGGTTTAGGGTGAGCGTACGTGTTAGGGCACGGGTTAGTGTTAGCGTACGGGTTAGGATTAGGGGACGGGTGAGGGTAAGGCTTCGGGTAAGGGTTAGCGTTAGGCTTAGGGTTAGGGTTAGGGTTAGGGGACGCGGCCGGTTTAGGGTACAGGTTAGGGTACGACAACGGTTTAGGGTGAGCGTACGTGTTAGGGTACGGGTTAGTGTTAGCGTACGGGTTAGGATTAGGGGACGGGTGAGGGTAAGGCTTCGGGTAAGGGTTAGGGTTAGGGTTAGGGTTAGGGTTAGGGTTAGGGGACGGGGACGGTTTAGGGTACAGGTTAGGGTACGACAACGGTTTAGGGTGAGCGTACGTGTTAGGGTACGGGTTAGTGTTAGCGTACGGGTTAGGATTAGTGGACGGGTGAAGGTAATGCTTCGGGTAAGGGTTAGGGTTAGGGTTAGGGTTAGGGTTAGGGGACGGGGACGGTTTAGGGTACAGATTAGGGTACGACAACGGTTTAGGGTGAGCGTACGTGTTAGGGTACGGGTTAGTGTTAGCGTACGGGTTAGGATTAGGGGACGGGTGAGGGTAAGGCTTCGGGTAAGGGTTAGGGTTAGGGTGAGGGTTAGGGTTAGGGGACGGGGATGGTTTAGGGTACAGGTTAGGGTACGACAACGGTTTAGGGTGAGCATACGTGTTAGGGTACAGGTTAGTGTTAGCGTACGGTTTAGGATTAGGGGACGGGTGAGGGTAAGGCTTCGGGTAAGGCTTAGGGTTAGGGTTAGGGTTAGGGGATGGGTACGGTTTAGGGT
Source organism: Delphinapterus leucas (assembly GCF_059928025.1). NCBI lineage: Eukaryota > Metazoa > Chordata > Mammalia > Artiodactyla > Monodontidae > Delphinapterus > Delphinapterus leucas. The sequence continues at coordinate 104,945,517 of NC_143138.1, forward strand.
ACAGGTTAGTGTACGACAACGGTTTAGGGTGAGCGTACGTGTTAGGGTACGGGTTAGTGTTAGCGTACGGGTTAGGATTAGGTTACGGGTGAGGGTAAGGCTTCGGGTAAGGGTTAGGGTTAGGGATAGGGTTAGGGTTAGGGTTAGGGGACGGGGATGGTTTAGGGTACAGGTTAGGGTACGACAACGCTTTAGGGTGAGCGTACGTGTTAGGGTACGGGTTAGGATTAGGGGACGGGTGAGGATAAGGCTTCGGGTAAGGGTTACGGTTATGGTTAGGGTTAGGGGACGGGGACGGTTTAGGGTACAGGTTAGGGTACGACAACGTTGTAGGGTGAGCGTACGTGTTAGGGTACGGGTTAGTGTTAGCGTACGGGTTAGGATTAGGGGACGGGTGAGGGTAAGGCTTCGGGTAAGGGTTAGGGTTAGGGTTAGGGTTAGGTGTAGAGGACGGGGACGGTTTAGGGTACAGGTTAGGGTACGACAACGGTTTAGGGTGAGCGTACGTGTTAGGGTACGGGTTAGTGTTAGCGTACGGGTTAGGATTAGGGGACGTGTGAGGGTAAGGCTTCGGGTAAGGGTTAGGGTTAGGGTTAGGGTTAGGGTTAGGGGACGGGGACGGTTTAGGGTACAGGTTATGGTACGACAACGGTTTAGGGTGAGCGTACGTGTTAGGGTACGGGTTAGTGTTAGCGTACGCGTTAGGATTAGAGGACGTGTGAGGGTAAGGCTTCGGGTAAGGCTTCGGGTAAGGGTTAGGGTTAGGTTTAGGGTTAGGGTTAGGGGACGGGGATTGTTTAGGGTACAGGTTAGGGTACGACAACGGTTTAGGGTGAGCGTACGTGTTAGGGTATGGGTTAGGGTTAGCGTACGGGTTAGGATTAGGGGACGGGTGAGGGTAAGGCTTCGGGTAAGGGTTAGGGTTAGGGTTAGGGTTAGGGTTAGGGTTAGGTGACAGGGACGGTTTAGGGTACAGGTTAGGGTACGACAACGGTTTAGGGTGAGCGTACGTGTTAGGGTACGGGTTAGTGTTAGCGTACGGGTTAGGATTAGGGGACGGGTGAGGGTAAGGCTTCGGGTAAGGGTTAGCGTTAGGCTTAGGGTTAGGGTTAGGGTTAGGGGACGCGGCCGGTTTAGGGTACAGGTTAGGGTACGACAACGGTTTAGGGTGAGCGTACGTGTTAGGGTACGGGTTAGTGTTAGCGTACGGGTTAGGATTAGGTGACGGGTGAGGGTAAGGCTTCAGGTAAGGGTTAGGGTTAGGGTTAGGGTTAGGTGTAGGGGACGGGGACGGTTTAGGGTACAGGTTAGGGTACGACAACGGTTTAGGGTGAGCGTACGTGTTAGGGCACGGGTTAGTGTTAGCGTACGGGTTAGGATTAGGGGACGGGTGAGGGTAAGGCTTCTGGTAAGGGTTAGCGTTAGGCTTAGGGTTAGGGTTAGGGTTAGGGGACGCGGCCGGTTTAGGGTACAGGTTAGGGTACGACAACGGTTTAGGGTGAGCGTACGTGTTAGGGTACGGGTTAGTGTTAGCGTACGGGTTAGGATTAGGGGACGGGTGAGGGTAAGGCTTCGGGTAAGGGTTAGGGTTAGGGTTAGGGTTAGGGTTAGGGTTAGGGGACGGGGACGGTTTAGGGTACAGGTTAGGGTACGACAACGGTTTAGGGTGAGCGTACGTGTTAGGGTACGGGTTAGTGTTAGCGTACGGGTTAGGATTAGTGGACGGGTGAGGGTAATGCTTCGGGTAAGGGTTAGGGTTAGGGTTAGGGTTAGGGTTAGGGTTAGGGGACGGGGACGGTTTAGGGTACAGATTAGGGTACGACAACGGTTTAGGGTGAGCGTACGTGTTAGGGTACGGGTTAGTGTTAGCGTACGGGTTAGGATTAGGGGACGGGTGAGGGTAAGGCTTCGGGTAAGGGTTAGGGTTAGGGTTAGGGTTAGGGTTAGGGGACGGGGACGGTTTAGGGTACAGGTTAGGGTACGACAACGGTTTAGGGTGAGCGTACGTGTTAGGGTACAGGTTAGTGTTAGCGTACGGTTTAGGATTAGGGGACGGGTGAGGGTAAGGCTTCGGGTAAGGCTTAGGTTTAGGGTTAGGGTTAGGGGACGTGTACGGTTTAGGGTACAGGTTAGTGTACGACAACGGTTTAGGGTGAGCGTACGTGTTAGGTTATGGGTTAGTGTTAGCGTACGGGTTAGGATTAGGGTACGGGTGAGGGTAAGGCTTCGGGTAAGGGTTAGGGTTAGGGTTAGGGTTAGGGTTAGGGTTAGGGGACGGGGATGGTTTAGGGTACAGGTTAGGGTACGACAACGCTTTAGGGTGAGCGTACGTGTTAGGGTACGGGTTAGGATTAGGGGACGGGTGAGGATAAGGCTTCGGGTAAGGGTTACGGTTAGGGTTAGGGTTAGGGGACGGGGACGGTTTAGGGTACAGGTTAGGGTACGACAACGTTGTAGGGTGAGCGTACGTGTTAGGGTACGGGTTAGTGTTAGCGTACGGGTTAGGATAAGGCGACGGGTGAGGGTAAGGCTTCGGGTAAGGGTTAGGGTTAGGGTTAGGGTTAGGTGTAGGGGACGGGGACGGTTTAGGGTACAGGTTAGGGTACGACAACGGTTTAGGGTGAGCGTACGTGTTAGGGTACGGGTTAGTATTAGCGTACGGGTTAGGATTAGGGTACGGGTGAGGGTAAGGCTTCGGGTAAGGGTTAGGGTTCGGGTTACGGTTAGGGTTAGGGTTAGGGGACGGGGATGATTTAGGGTACAGGTTAGGGTACGACAACGGTTTAGGGTCAGCGTACGTGTTAGGGTACGGGTTAGTGTTAGCGTACGATTTAGGATTAGGGGACGGGTGAGGGTAAGGCTTCGGGTAAGGGTTAGGGTTAGGGTTAGGGTTAGGGTTAGGGTTAGGGGACGGGGACGGTTTAGGGTACAGGTTAGGGTACGACAACGGTTTAGGGTGAGCGTACGTGTTAGGGTACGGGTTAGTGTTAGCGTATGGGTTAGGATTAGGGGACGTGTGAGGGTAAGGCTTCGGGTAAGGGTTAGGGTTAGGGTTAGGGTTAGGGTTAGGGGACGGGGACGGTTTAGGGTACAGGTTAGGGTACGACAACGGTTTAGGGTGAGCGTACGTGTTAGGGTATGGGTTAGGGTTAGCGTACGGGTTAGGATTAGGGGACGGGTGAGGGTAAGGCTTCGGGTAAGGGTTAGGGTTAGGGTTAGGGTTAGGGTTAGGGTTAGGTGACAGGGACGGTTTAGGGTACAGGTTAGGGTACGACAACGGTTTAGGGTGAGCGTACGTGTTAGGGTACGGGTTAGTGTTAGCGTACGGGTTAGGATTAGGGGACGGGTGAGGGTAAGGCTTCGGGTAAGGGTTAGCGTTAGGCTTAGGGTTAGGGTTAGGGTTAGGGGACGCGGCCGGTTTAGGGTACAGGTTAGGGTACGACAACGGTTTAGGGTGAGCGTACGTGTTAGGGTACGGGTTAGTGTTAGCGTACGGGTTAGGATTAGGGGACGGGTGAGGGTAAGGCTTCGGGTAAGGTTTAGGGTTAGGGTTAGGGTTAGGTGTAGGGGACGGGGACGGTTTAGGGTACAGGTTAGGGTACGACAACGGTTTAGGGTGAGCGTACGTGTTAGGGCACGGGTTAGTGTTAGCGTACGGTTTAGGATTAGGGGACGGGTGAGGGTAAGGCTTCGGGTAAGGGTTAGGGTTAGGGTTAGGGTTAGGTGTAGGGGACGGGGACGGTTTTGGGTACAGGTTAGGGTACGACAACGGTTTAGGGTGAGCGTACGTGTTAGGGTACGGGTTAGTATTAGCGTACGGGTTAGGATTAGGGTACGGGTGAGGGTAAGGCTTCGGGTAAGGGTTAGGGTTCGGGTTACGGTTAGGGTTAGGGTTAGGGGACGGGGATGATTTAGGGTACAGGTTAGGGTACGACAACGGTTTAGGGTCAGCGTACGTGTTAGGGTGCGGGTTAGTGTTAGCGTACGATTTAGGATTAGGGGACGGGTGAGGGTAAGGCTTCGGGTAAGGGTTAGGGTTAGGGTTAGGGTTAGGGGACGGGGACGGTTTAGGGTACAGGTTAGGGTACGACAACGGTTTAGGGTGAGCGTACGTGTTAGGGTACGGGTTAGTGTTAGCGTACGGGTTAGAATTAGGGGACGTGTGAGGGTAAGGCTTCGGGTAAGGGTTAGGGTTAGGGTTAGGGTTAGGGTTAGGGGACGGGGACGGTTTAGGGTACAGGTTAGGGTACGACAACGGTTTAGGGTGAGCGTACGTGTTAGGGTACGGGTTAGTGTTAGCGTACGCGTTAGGATTAGAGGACGAGTGAGGGTAAGGCTTCGGGTAAGGCTTCGGGTAAGGGTTAGGGTTAGGTTTAGGGTTAGGGTTAGGGGACGGGGATTGTTTAGGGTACAGGTTAGGGTACGACAACGGTTTAGGGTGAGCTTACGTGTTAGGGTACGGGTTAGTGTTAGCGTACGGGTTAGGATTAGGGGACGGGTGAGGGTAAGGCTTCAGGTAAGGGTTAGGGTTAGGGTTAGGGTTAGGTGTAGGGGACGGGGACGGTTTAGGGTACAGGTTAGGGTACGAAAACGGTTTAGGGTGAGCGTACGTGTTAGGGCACGGGTTAGTGTTAGCGTACGGGTTAGGATTAGTGGACGGGTGAGGGTAATGCTTCGGGTAAGGGTTAGGGTTAGGGTTAGGGTTAGGGTTAGGGTTAGGGGATGGGGACGGTTTAGGGTACAGATTAGTGTACGACAACGGTTTAGGGTGAGCGTACGTGTTAGGGTACGGGTTAGTGTTAGCGTACGGGTTAGGATTAGGGGACGGGTGAGGGTAAGGCTTCGGGTAAGGGTTAGGGTTAGGGTTAGGGTTAGGGTTAGGGGACGGGGACGGTTTAGGGTACAGGTTAGGGTACGACAAAGGTTTAGGGTGAGCGTACGTGTTAGGGTACAGGTTAGTGTTAGCGTACGGTTTAGGATTAGGGGACGGGTGAGGGTAAGGCTTCGGGTAAGGCTTAGGGTTAGGGTTAGGGTTAGGGGACGGGTACGGTTTAGGGTACAAGTTAGTGTACGACAACGGTTTAGGGTGAGCGTACGTGTTAGGGTACGGGTTAGTGTTAGCGTACGGGTTAGGATTAGGGTACGGGTGAGGGTAAGGCTTCGGGTAAGGGTTAGGGTTAGGGTTAGGGTTAGGGTTAGGGTTAGGGGACGGGGATGGTTTAGGGTACAGGTTAGGGTACGACAACGCTTTAGGGTGAGCGTACGTGTTAGGGTACGGGTTAGGATTAGGGGACGGGTGAGGATAAGGCTTCGGGTAAGGGTTACGGTTAGGGTTAGGGATAGGGGACGGGGACGGTTTAGGGTACAGGTTAGGGTACGACAACGTTGTAGGGTGAGCGTACGTGTTAGGGTATGGGTTAGGGTTAGCGTACGGGTTAGGATTAGGGGACGGGTGAGGGTAAGGCTTCGGGTAAGGGTTAGGGTTAGGGTTAGGGTTAGGGTTAGGGTTAGGTGACAGGGACGGTTTAGGGTACAGGTTAGGGTACGACAACGGTTTAGGGTGAGCGTACGTGTTAGGGCACGGGTTAGTGTTAGCGTACGGGTTAGGATTAGGGGACGGGTGAGGGTAAGGCTTCGGGTAAGGGTTAGCGTTAGGCTTAGGGTTAGGGTTAGGGTTAGGGGACGCGGCCGGTTTAGGGTACAGGTTAGGGTACGACAACGGTTTAGGGTGAGCGTACGTGTTAGGGTACGGGTTAGTGTTAGCGTACGGGTTAGGATTAGGGGACGGGTGAGGGTAAGGCTTCGGGTAAGGGTTAGGTTTAGGGTTAGGGTTAGGTGTAGGGGACGGGGACGGTTTAGGGTACAGGTTAGGGTACGACAACGGTTTAGGGTGAGCGTACGTGTTAGGGTACGGGTTAGTGTTAGCGTACGGGTTAGGATTAGGGGACGGGTGAGGGTAAGGCTTCGGGTAAGGGTTAGGGTTAGGGTTAGGGTTAGGGGTAGGGGACGGGGACGGTTTAGGGTACAGGTTAGGGTACGACAACGGTTTAGGGTGAGCGTACGTGTTAGGGTACGGGTTAGTGTTAGCGTACGGGTTAGGATTAGGGGACGGGTGAGGGTAAGGCTTCGGGTAAGGGTTAGGGTTCGGGTTACGGTTAGGGTTAGGGTTAGGGGACGGGGACGATTTAGGGTACAGGTTAGGGTACGACAACGGTTTAGGGTCAGCGTACGTGTTAGGGTACGGGTTAGTGTTAGCGTACGGGTTAGGATTAGGGGACGGGTGAGGGTAAGGCTTCGGGTAAGGGTTAGGGTTAGGGTTAGGGTTAGGGTTAGGGGACGGGGACGGTTTAGGGTACAGGTTAGGGTACGACAACGGTTTAGGGTGAGCGTACGTGTTAGGGTACGGGTTAGTGTTAGCGTACGGGTTAGGATTAGGGGACGTGTGAGGGTAAGGCTTCGGGTAAGGGTTAGGGTTAGGGTTAGGGTTAGGGTTAGGGGACGGGGACGGTTTAGGGTACAGGTTAGGGTACGACAACGGTTTAGTGTGAGCGTACGTGTTAGGGTACGGGTTAGTGTTAGCGTACGGGTTAGGATTAGAGGACGTGTGAGGGTAAGGCTTCGGGTAAGGCTTCGGGTAAGGGTTAGGGTTAGGGTTAGGGTTAGGGTTAGGGGACGGGGACGGTTTAGGGTACAGGTTAGGGTACGACAACGGTTTAGGGTGAGCGTACGTGTTAGGGTACGGGTTAGGGTTAGCGTACGGGTTAGGATTAGGGGACGGGTGAGGGTAAGGCTTCGGGTAAGGGTTAGGGTTAGGGTTAGGGTTAGGGTTAGGTTTAGGTGACAGGGACGGTTTAGGGTACAGGTTAGGGTACGACAACGGTTTTGGGTGAGCGTACGTGTTAGGGTACGGGTTAGTGTTAGCGTACGGGTTAGGATTAGGGGACGGGTGAGGGTAAGGCTTCGGGTAAGGGTTAGCGTTAGGGTTAGGGTTAGGGTTAGGGTTAGGGGACGCGGCCGGTTTAGGGTACAGGTTAGGGTACGACAACGGTTTAGGGTGAGCGTACGTGTTAGGGTACGGGTTAGTGTTAGCGTACGGGTTAGGATTAGGGGACGGGTGAGGGTAAGGCTTCGGGTAAGGGTTAGGGTTAGGGTTAGGGTTAGGGTTAGGGTTAGGGGACGGGGACGGTTTAGGGTACAGGTTAGGGTACGACAACGGTTTAGGGTGAGCGTACGTGTTAGGGTACGGGTTAGTGTTAGCGTACGGGTTAGGATTAGTGGACGGGTGAGGGTAAGGCTTCGGGTAAGGGTTAGGGTTAGGGTTAGGGTTAGGGTTAGGGTTAGGGGACGGGGACGGTTTAGGGTACAGATTAGGGTACGACAACGGTTTAGGGTGAGCGTACGTGTTAGGGTACGGGTTAGTGTTAGCGTACGGGTTAGGATTAGGGGACGGGTGAGGGTAAGGCTTCGGGTAAGGGTTAGGGTTAGGGTTAGGGTTAGGGTTAGGGGACGGGGACGGTTTAGGGTACAGGTTAGGGTACGACAAAGGTTTAGGGTGAGCGTACGTGTTAGGGTACGGGTTAGTGTTAGCGTACGGTTTAGGATTAGGGGACGGGTGAGTGTAAGGCTTCGGGTAAGAGTTAGGGTTAGGGTTAGGGTTAGGGGACGGGGACGGTTTAGGGTACAGGTTAGGGTACGACAACGGTTCAGGGTGAGCGTACGTGTTAGGGTACGGGTTAGTGTTAGCGTACGGGTTAGGATTAGGGGACGGGTGAGGGTAAGGCTTCGGGTAAGGGTTAGGGTTAGGGTTAGGGATAGGGTTAGGGTTAGGGTACAGGGACGGTTTAGGATACAGTTTAGGGTACGACAACGGTTTAGGGTGAGCGTACGTGTTAGGGTACGGGTTAGGATTAGGGGACGTGTGAGGGTAAGGCTTCGGGAAAGGGTTATGTTTAGGTTTAGGGTTAGGGTTAGGGGACGGGGACGGTTTAGGGTACAGGTTAGGGTACGACAACGGTTTAGGGTGAGCGTACGTGTTAGGGTACGGGTTAGTGTTAGCGTACGGGTTAGGATTAGGGGACGTGTGAGGGTAAGGCTTCGGGTAAGGGTTAGGGTTAGGGTTAGGATTAGGGTTAGGGGACGGGGACGGTTTAGGGTACAGGTTAGGGTACGACAACGGTTTAGGGTGAGCGTACGTGTTAGGGTACGGGTTAGTGTTAGCGTACGGGTTAGGATTAGGGGACGGGTGAGGGTAAGGCTTCGGGTAAGGGTTAGGGTTAGGGTTAGGGTTAGGGTTAGGGTTAGGGGACGGGGACGGTTTAGGGTACAGGTTAGGGTACGACAACGGTTTAGGGTGAGCGTACGTGTTAGGGTACGGGTTAGTGTTAGCGTACGGGTTAGGATTAGGGGACGGGTGAGTGTAAGGCTTCGGGTAAGGGTTAGGGTTAGGGTTAGGGTTAGGGTTAGGGTTAGGGGACGGGGACGGTTTAGGGTACAGGTTAGGGTACGACAACGGTTTAGGGTGAGCGTACGTGTTAGGGTACGGGTTAGTGTTAGCGTACGGGTTAGGATTAGGGGACGGGTGAGGGTAAGGCTTCGGGTAAGGGTTAGGGTTAGGGTTAGGGTTAGGGTTAGGGGACGGGGACGGTTTAGGGTACAGGTTAGGGTACGACAACGGTTTAGGGTTAGCGTACGTGTTAGAGTACGGTTTAGTGTTAGCGTACGGGTTAGGATTAGGGGACGGGTGAGGGTAAGGCTTCGGGTAAGGGTTGGGTTAGGGTTAGGGTTAGGGTTAGGGGACGGGGACGGTTTAGGGTACAGGTTAGGGTACGACAACGGTTTAGGGTGAGCGTACATGTTAGGGTACGGGTTAGTGTTAGCGTACGGTTTAGGATTAGGGTAAGGGTGAGGGTAAGGCTTCGGGTAAGCGTTAGGGTTAGGGTTAGGGTTAGGGTTAGGGGACGGGTACGGTTTAGGGTACAGGTTAGGGTACGACAACGGTTTAGGGTGAGCGTACGTGTTAGGGTACGGGTTAGTGTTAGCGTACGGGTTAGGATTAGGGGACGGGTGAGGTTAAGGCTTCGGGTAAGGGTTAGGGTTAGGGTTAGGGTTAGGGTTAGGGGACGGGTACGGTTTAGGGTACAGGTTAGTGTACGACAACGGTTTAGGGTGAGCGTACGTGTTAGGGTACGTGTTAGTGTTAGCGTACGGGTTAGGATTAGGGGACGGGTGAGGGTAGGGCTTCGGGTAAGGGTTACGGTTAGGGTTACGGTTAGGGGACGGGGACGGTTTAGGGTACAGGTTAGGGTACGACAACGTTTTAGGGTGAGCGTACGTGTTAGGGTACGGGTTAGTGTTAGCGTACGGGTTAGGATTAGGGGACGTGTGAGGGTAAGGCTTCGGGTAAGGGTTAGGGTTAGGGTTAGGATTAGGGTTAGGGGACGGGGACGGTTTAGGGTACAGGTTAGGGTACGACAACGGTTTAGGGTGAGCGTACGTGTTAGGGTACGGGTTAGTGTTAGCGTACGGGTTAGGATTAGGGGACGGGTGAGGGTAAGGCTTCGGGTAAGGGTTAGGGTTAGGGTTAGGGTTAGGGTTAGGGGACGGGGAAGGTTTAGGGTACAGGTTAGGGTACGACAACGGTTTAGGGTGAGCGTACGTGTTAGGGTACGGGTTAGTGTTAGCGTACGGGTTACGATTCAGGGACGGGTGAGGGTAAGGCTTCGGGTAAGGGTTAGGGTTAGGGTTAGGGTTAGGGTTAGGGTTAGGTGACGGGGACGGTTTAGGGTACAGGTTAGTGTACGACAACGGTTTAGGGTGAGCGTACGTGTTAGGGTACGGGTTAGTGTTAGCGTACGGGTTAGGATTAGGGGACGGGTGAGTGTAAGGCTTCAGGTAAGGGATAGGGTTAGGGTTAGGGTTAGGGTTAGGGTTAGGGGACGGGGACGGTTTAGGGTACAGGTTAGGGTACGACAACGGTTTAGGGTGAGCGTACGTGTTAGGGTACGGGTTAGTGTTCGCGTACGGGCTAGGATTAGGGGACGGGTGAGGGTAAGTCTTCGGGTAAGTGTTAGGCTTAGGGTTAGGGTTAGGGTTAGGGTTAGGGGACGGGGACGGTTTAGGGTACAGTTTAGGGTACGACAACGGTTTAGGGTCAGCGTACGTGTTAGGGTACGGGTTAGTGTTAGCGTACGGGTTAGGATTAGGGGACGGGTGAGGGTAAGGCTTCGGGTAAGGGTTAGGGTTAGGGTTAGGGTTAGGGTTAGGGGACGGGCCGGTTTAGGGTACAGGTTAGGGTACAACAACGGTTTAAGGTGAGCGTACGTGTTAGGGTACGGGTTAGTGTTAGCGTACGGATTAGAATTAGGGGACAGTTGAGGGTAAGCCTTCGGGTAAGGGTTAGGGTTACGGTTAGGGTTAGGGGACGGGGACGGGTACGGTTTAGGGTACAGGTTAGTGTACGACAACGGTTTAGGGTGAGCGTACGTGTTAGGGTACGGGTTAGTGTTAGCGTACGGGTTAGAATTAGGGGACGGGTGAGGGTAACGCTTCGGGTAAGGTTTAGGTTTAGGGTTAGGGTTAGGGTTAGAGGACGGGGACGGTTTAGGGTACAGGTTAGGGTACGACAATGGTTTAGGGTGAGCGTACGTGTTAGGGTACGGGTTAATGTTAGCGTACGGGTTAGGATTAGGGGACGGGTGAGTGTAAGGCTTCGGGTAAGGGTTAGGGTTAGTGTTAGGTTTAGGGTTAGGGTTAGGGGATGGGGACGGTTTAGGGTACAGTTTAGTGTACGACAACGGTTTAGGGTGAGCGTACCTGTTAGGGTACGGGTTAGTATTAGCGTACGGGATAGGATTAGGGGACGGGTGAGGGTAAGGCTTCGGGGAAGGGTTAGGGTTAGGGTTAGGGTTAGGGGACGCGGACGGTTTAGGGTACAGGTTAGGGTACGACAACGGTTTAGGGTGAGCGTACGTGTTAGGGTACGGGTTAGTGTTAGCGTACGGGTTAGGATTAGGGGACGGGTGAGGGTAAGGCTTCGGGTAAGGGTTAGGGTTAGGGTTAGGGTTAGGGGTAGGGGACGGGGACGGTTTAGGGTACAGGTTAGGGTACGACAACGGTTTAGGGTGAGCGTACGTGTTAGGGTACGGGTTAGTGTTAGCGTACGGGTTAGGATTAGGGGACGGGTGAGGGTAAGGCTTCGGGTAAGGGTTAGGGTTAGGGTTAGGGTTAGGTTAGGGGACGGGGACGGTTTAGGGTACAGGTTAGGGTACGACAACGGTTTAGGGTGAGCGTACGTGTTAGGGTACGGGTTAGTATTAGCGTACGGGTTAGGATTAGGGGACGGGTGAGGGTAAGGCTTCGGGTAAGGGTTAGGGTTCGGGTTACGGTTAGGGTTAGGGTTAGGGGACGGGGACGGTTTAGGGTACAGGTTAGGGTACGACAACGGTTTAGGGTCAGCGTACGTGTTAGGGTACGGGTTAGTGTTAGCGTACGGGTTAGGATTAGGGGACGGGTGAGGGTAAGGCTTCGGGTAAGGGTTAGGGTTAGGGTTAGGGTTAGGGTTAGGGGACGGGGACGGTTTAGGGTACAGGTTAGGGTACGACAACGGTTTAGGGTGAGCGTACGTGTTAGGGTACGGGTTAGTGTTAGCGTACGGGTTAGGATTAGGGGACGGGTGAGGGTAAGGCTTCGGGTAAGGGTTAGGGTTAGGGTTAGGGTTAGGGTTAGGGGACGGGGACGGTTTAGGGTACAGGTTAGGGTACGACAACGGTTTAGGGTGAGCGTACGTGTTAGGGTACGGGTTAGTGTTAGCGTACGGGTTAGGATTAGGGGACGGGTGAGGGTAAGGCTTCGGGTAAGGCTTCGGGTAAGGGTTAGGGTTAGGGTTAGGGTTAGGGTTAGGGGACGGGGACGGTTTAGGGTACAGGTTAGGGTACGAAAACGGTTTAGGGTGAGCGTACGTGTTAGGGTATGGGTTAGTGTTAGCGTACGGGTTAGGATTAGGGGACGGGTGAGGGTAAGGCTTCGGGTAAGGGTTAGGGTTAGGGTTAGGGTTAGGGTTAGGGTTAGGGGACGGGGACGGTTTAGGGTACAGGTTAGGGTACGACAACGGTTTAGGGTGAGCGTACGTGTTAGGGTACGGGTTAGTGTTAGCGTACGGGTTAGGATTAGGGGACGGGTGAGGGTAAGGCTTTGGGTAAGGGTTAGGGTTAGGGTTAGGGTTAGGGTTAGGGTTAGGGGACGGGGACGGTTTAGGGTACAGGTTAGGGTACGACAACGGTTTAGGGTGAGCGTACGTGTTAGGGTACGGGTTAGTGTTAGCGTACGGGTTAGGATTAGGGGACGGGTGAGGGTAAGGCTTCGGGTAAGGGTTAGGGTTAGGGTTAGGGTTAGGGTTAGGGTTAGGGGACGGGGACGGTTTAGGGTACAGGTTAGGGTACGACAACGGTTTAGGGTGAGCGTACGTGTTAGGGTACGGGTTAGTGTTAGCGTACGGGTTAGGATTAGGGGACGGGTGAGGGTAAGGCTTCGGGTAAGGGTTAGGGTTAGGGTTAGGGTTAGGGGACGGGGACGGTTTAGGGTACAGGTTAGGGTACGACAACGGTTTAGGGTGAGCGTACGTGTTAGGGTACGGGTTAGTGTTAGCGTACGGGTTAGGATTAGGGGACGGGTGAGGGTAAGGCTTCGGGTAAGGGTTAGGGTTAGGGTTAGGGTTAGGGTTAGGGGACGGGGACGGTTTAGGGTACAGGTTAGGGTACGACAAAGGTTTAGGGTGAGCGTACGTGTTAGGGTACGGGTTAGTGTTAGCGTACGGGTTAGGATTAGGGGACGGGTGAGGGTAAGGCTTCGGGTAAGGCTTAGGGTTAGGGTTAGGGTTAGGGGACGGGTACGGTTTAGGGTACAGGTTAGGGTACGACAACGGTTTAGGGTGAGCGTACGTGTTAGGGTACGGGTTAGTGTTAGCGTACGGGTTAGGATTAGGGGACGGGTGAGGGTAAGGCTTCGGGTAAGGGTTAGGGTTAGGGTAAGGGTTAGGGTTAGGGTTAGGGGACGGGGACGGTTTAGGGTACAGGTTAGGGTACGACAACGGTTTAGGGTGAGCGTACGTGTTAGGGTACGGGTTAGGATTAGGGGACGGGTGAGGGCAAGGCTTCGGGTAAGGGTTACGGTTAGGGTTAGGGTTAGGGGACGGGGACGGTTTAGGGTACAGGTTAGGGTACGACAACGTTGTAGGGTGAGCGTACGTGTTAGGGTACGGGTTAGTGTTAGCGTACGGGTTAGGATTAGGGGACGTGTGAGGGTAAGGCTTCGGGTAAGGGTTAGGGTTAGGGTTAGGATTAGGGTTAGGGGACGGGGACGGTTTAGGGTACAGGTTAGGGTACGACAACGGTTTAGGGTGAGCGTACGTGTTAGGGTACGGGTTAGTGTTAGCGTACGGGTTAGGATTAGGGGACGGGTGAGGGTAAGGCTTCGGGTAAGGGTTAGGGTTAGGGTTAGGGTTAGGGTTAGGGGACGGGGAAGGTTTAGGGTACAGGTTAGGGTACGACAACGGTTTAGGGTGAGCGTACGTGTTAGGGTACGGGTTAGTGTTAGCGAACGGGTTAGGATTCAGGGACGGGTGAGGGTAAGGCTTCGGGTAAGGGTTAGGGTTAGGGTTAGGGTTAGGGTTAGGGTTAGGGGACGGGGACGGTTTAGGGTACAGGTTAGGGTACGACAACGGTTTAGGGTGAGCGTACGTGTTAGGGTACGGGTTAGTGTTAGCGTACGGGTTAGGATTAGTGGACGGGTGAGGGTAATGCTTCGGGTAAGGGTTAGGGTTAGGGTTAGGGTTAGGGTTAGGGTTAGGGGACGGGGACGGTTTAGGGTACAGATTAGGGTACGACAACGGTTTAGGGTGAGCGTACGTGTTAGGGTACGGGTTAGTGTTAGCGTACGGGTTAGGATTAGGGGACGGGTGAGGGTAAGGCTTCGGGTAAGGGTTAGGGTTAGGGTTAGGGTTAGGGTTAGGGGACGGGGACGGTTTAGGGTACAGGTTAGGGTACGACAAAGGTTTAGGGTGAGCGTACGTGTTAGGGTACAGGTTAGTGTTAGCGTACGGTTTAGGATTAGGGGACGGGTGAGGGTAAGGCTTCGGGTAAGGGTTAGGGTTAGGGTTAGGGTTAGGGGACGGGTACGGTTTAGGGTACAGGTTAGGGTACGACAACGGTTTAGGGTGAGCGTACGTGTTAGGGTATGGGTTAGTGTTAGCGTACGGGTTAGGATTAGGGTACGGGTGAGGGTAAGGCTTCGGGTAAGGGTTAGGGTTAGGGTTAGGGTTAGGGTTAGGGTTAGGGGACGGGGATGGTTTAGGGTACAGGTTAGGGTACGACAACGCTTTAGGGTGAGCGTACGTGTTAGGGTACGGGTTAGGATTAGGGGACGGGTGAGGATAAGGCTTCGGGTAAGGGTTACGGTTAGGGTTAGGGTTAGGGGACGGGGACGGTTTAGGGTACAGATTAGGGTACGACAACGTTGTAGGGTGAGCGTACGTGTTAGGGTACGGGTTAGTGTTAGCGTACGGGTTAGGATTAGGGGACGTGTGAGGGTAAGGCTTCGGGTAAGGGTTAGGGTTAGGGTTAGGATTAGGGTTAGGGGACGGGGACGGTTTAGGGTACAGGTTAGGGTACGACAACGGTTTAGGGTGAGCGTACGTGTTAGGGTACGGGTTAGTGTTAGCGTACGGGTTAGGATTAGGGGACGGGTGAGGGTAAGGCTTCGGGTAAGGGTTAGGGTTAGGGTTAGGGTTAGGGTTAGGGGACGGGGAAGGTTTAGGGTACAGGTTAGGGTACGACAACGGTTTAGGGTGAGCGTACGTGTTAGGGTACGGGTTAGTGTTAGCGAACGGGTTAGGATTAAGGGACGGGTGAGGGTAAGGCTTCGGGTAAGGGTTAGGGTTAGGGTTAGGGTTAGGGTTAGGGTTAGGGGACGGGGACGGTTTAGGGTACAGGTTAGGGTACGACAACGGTTTAGGGTGAGCGTACGTGTTAGGGTACGGGTTAGTGTTAGCGTACGGGTTAGGATTAGGGGACGGGTGAGTGTAAGGCTTCGGGTAAGGGATAGGGTTAGGGTTAGGGTTAGGGTTAGGGTTAGGGGACGGGGACGGTTTAGGGTACAGGTTAGGGTACGACAACGGTATAGGGTGAGCGTACGTGTTAGGGTATGGGTTAGTGTTCGCGTACGGGCTAGGAATATGGGACGGGTGAGGGTAAGGCTTCGGGTAAGGGTTAGGCTTAGGGTTAGGGTTAGGGTTAGGGTTAGGGGACGGGGACGGTTTAGGGTACAGTTTAGGGTACGACAACTGTTTAGGGTCAGCGTACGTGTTAGGGTACGGGTTAGTGTTAGCGTACGGGTTAGGATTAGGGGACGGGTGAGTGTAAGGCTTCGGGTAAGGGTTAGGGTTAGGGTTAGGGTTAGGGTTAGGGGACGGGGACGGTTTAGGGTACAGGTTAGGGTACCACAACGGTTTAAGGTGAGCGTACGTGTTAGGGTACGGGTTAGTGTTAGCGTACGGGTTAGGATTAGGGGACAGTTGAGGGTAAGCCTTCGGGTAAGGGTTAGGGTTAGGGTTAGGGTTAGGGGACGGGGACGGGTACGGTTTAGGGTACAGGTTAGTGTACGACAACGGTTTAGGGTGAGCGTACGTGTTAGGGTACGGGTTAGTGTTAGCGTACGGGTTAGAATTAGGGGACGGGTGAGGGTAACGCTTCGGGTAAGGGTTAGGGTTAGGGTTAGGGTTAGAGGACGGGGACGGTTTAGGGTACAGGTTAGGGTACGACAATGGTTTAGGGTGAGCGTACGTGTTAGGGTACGGGTTAGTGTTAGCGTACGGGTTAGGATTAGGGGACGGGTGAGGGTAAGGCTTCGGGTAAGGGTTAGGGTTAGGGTTAGGGTTAGGGTTAGAGGACGGGGACGGTTTAGGGTACAGGTTAGGGTACGACAACGTTTTACGGTGAGCATACGTGTTAGGGTACGGGTTAGTATTAGCGTACGGGATAGGATTAGGGGACGGGTGAGGGTAAGGCTTCGGGGAAGGGTTAGGGTTAGGGTTAGGGTTAGGGTTAGGGTTAGGGTATGGGGACCGTTTAGGGTATAGGTTAGGGTACAACAACGGTTTAGAGTGAGCGGACGTGTTAGGGTACGGGTTAGTGTTAGCGTACGGGATAGGATTAGGGGACGGTTGAGGGTAAGGCTTCGGGTAAGGGTTAGGGTTAGGGTTAGGGTTAGGGGACGGGGACGGTTTAGGGTACAGGTTAGGATACGACAACGGTTTAGGGTGAGCGTACGTGTTAGGGTACTGGTTAGGGTTAGCGTACGGGTTAGGATTAGGGAACAGGTGAGGGTAAGGCTTCGGGTAAGAGTTAGTGTTAGGGTTAGGATTATGGTTAGGGTTAGGGAACAGGGACGGTTTAGGGTACAGGTTTGGGTACGACAACGGTTTAGGGTGAGCGTACGTGTTAGGGTACGGGTTAGTGTTAGCGTACGGGTTAGGATTAGGGGACGGGTGAGGGTAAGGCTTCGGGTAAGGGTTAGGTTTAGGGTTAGGGTTAGGGTTAGGGAACGGGGACGGTTTAGGGTACAGGTTAGGGTACGACAACGGTTTAGGGTGAGCGTACGTGTTAGGGTACGGGTTAGTGTTAGCGTACGGGTTAGGATTAGGGGACGGGTGAGGGTAAGGCTTCGGGTAAGGGTTAGGGTTAGGGTTAGGGTTAGTGTTAGGGGACGGGGACGGTTTAGGGTACAGGTTAGGGTACGACAACGGTTTAGGGTGAGCGTACGTGTTAGGGTACGGGTTAGTGTTAGCGTACGGGTTAGGATTAGGGTACGGGGGAGGATAAGGCTTCGGGTAAGCGTTAGGGTTAGGGTTAGGGTTAGGGTTAGCGTTAGGGGATGGCGACCGTTTAGGGTACAGGTTAGGGTACAACAACGGTTTAGAGTGAGCGTACGTGTTAGTGTACGGGTTAGTGTTAGCGTACGTGTTAGGATTAAGGGACGGGTGAGGGTAAGGCTTCAGGTAAGGTTTAGGGTTAGGGTTAGGGTTAGGGTTAGGGTTAGGTGACGGGGACGGTTTAGGGTACAGGTTAGGGTACGACAACGGTTTAGGGTGAGCGTACGTGTTAGGGTACGGGTTAGGGTTAGCGTACGGGTTAGTATTAGGGAACGGGTGAGGGTAAGGCTTCGGGTAAGTGTTAGGGTTAGGGATAGGGTTAGGGGACGGGGACGGTTTAGGGTACAGGTTAGGGTACGACAACGTTTTAGGGTGAGCGTACGTGTTAGGGCACGGGTTAGTGTTAGCGTACGGTTTAGGATTAGGGGACGGGTGAGGGTAAGGCTTCGGGTAAGGGTTAGGGTTAGGGTTAGGGTTAGGTGTAGGGGACGGGGACGGTTTAGGGTACAGGTTAGGGTACGACAACGGTTTAGGGTGAGCGTACGTGTTAGGGTACGGGTTAGTATTAGCGTACGGGTTAGGATTAGGGTACGGGTGAGGGTAAGGCTTCGGGTAAGGGTTAGGGTTCGGGTTAGGGTTAGGGTTAGGGTTAGGGGACGGGGATGGTTTAGGGTACAGGTTAGGGTACGACAAAGGTTCAGGGTGAGCGTACGTGTTAGGGTACGGGTTAGTGTTAGTGTACCAGTTAGGATTATGGGACGGGTGAGGGTAAGGCTTCGGGTAAGGGTTAGGGTTAGGGTTAGGGTTAGGGTTAGGGGACGGGGACGGTTTAGGGTACAGGTTAGGGTACGACAACGGTTTAGGGTGAGCGTACGTGTTAGGGTACGGGTTAGTGTTAGCGTACGGGTTAGGATTAGGTGACGTGTGAGGGTAAGGCTTCGGGTAAGGGTTAGGGTTAGGGTTAGGGTTAGGGTTAGGGGACGGGGACGGTTTAGGGTACAGGTTAGGGTACGACAACGGTTTAGTGTGAGCGTACGTGTTAGGGTACGGGTTAGTGTTAGCGTACGGGTTAGGATTAGAGGACGTGTGAGGGTAAGGCTTCGGGTAAGGCTTCGGGTAAGGGTTAGGGTTAGGGTTAGGGTTAGGGTTAGGGTTAGGGGATGGGGACGGTTTAGGGTACAGGTTAGGGTACAACAACGGTTTAGAGTCAGAGTACGTGTTAGGGTACGGGTTAGTGTTAGCGTATGGGTTAGGATTAGGGGATGGGAGAGGGTAAGGCTTCGGGTAAGGGTTAGGGTTAGGGTTAGGGTTAGGGTTAGGGTTAGGGGACGGGTACGGTTTAGGGTACAGGTTAGGGTACGAAAACGGTTTAGGATGAGCGTACGTGTTTGGGTACGGGTTAGGGTTAGCGTACGGGTTAGGATTAGGGAACGGGTGTGGGTAAGGCTTTGGGTAAGGGTTAGGGTTAGGGTCAGGGTTAGGGTTAGGGTTAGGGGACGGGGACGGTTTCGGGTACAGGTTAGGGTACGACAACGGTTTAGGGTGAGCGTACGTGTTAGGGTACGGGTTAGTGTTAGCGTACGGTTTAGGATTAGGGGACGGGTGAGGGTAAGGCTTCGGGTAAGTGTTAGGGTTAGGGTTAGGGTTAGGGTTAGGGGACGGGAACGGTTTAGGGTACAGGTTAGGGTACGACAATGCTTTAGGGTGAGCGTACGTTTTAGGGTACGGGTTAGTGTTAGCGTACGGGTTAGGATTAGGGGACGGGTGAGGGTAAGGCTTTGGGTAAGGGTTAGGGTTAGGGTTAGGGTTAGGGGACGGGGACGGTGACGGGGACGGTTTAGGGTACAGGTTACGGTAGGACAACGGTTTAGGGTGAGCGTGCGTGTTTGGGTACGGGTTAGGGTTAGCGTACGGGTTAGGATTAGGGGACGGGTTAGGGTAAGGCTTCGGGTAAGGGTTAGGTTTAGGTTTAGGGTTAGGGTTAGGGGACGGGGACGGGGACGGTTTAGGGTACAGGTTCGGGTACGACAACGGTTTAGGGTGAGCGTACGTGTTAGGGTACGGGTTAGTGTTAGCGTACGGGTTAGGATTAGGGGACGGGTGAGGGTAAGGCTTCGGGTAAGGGTAAGGGTTAGGGTTAGGTTTAGGGTTAGGGTTAGGGGACGGGGACGGTTTAGGGTACAGGTTAGGGTACGACAACGGTTTAGGGTGAGCGTACGTGTTAGGGTACGGTTTAGTGTTAGCGTACGGGTTAGGATTAGGGGACGTGTGAGGGTAAGGTTTCGGGTAAGGGTTAGGGTTAGGGTTAGGGTTAGGGTTAGGGGACGGGGACGGTTTAGGGTACAGGTTAGGGTACGACAATGTTTTAGGGTGAGCGTACGTGTTAGGGTACGGGTTAGTGTTAGCGTACGGGTTAGGATTAGGGGACGTGTGAGGGTAAGGCTTCGGGTAAGGGTTAGGTTTAGGGTTAGGGTTAGGGAACGGGGACGGTTTAGGGTACAGGTTAGGGTACGACAACGGTTTAGGGTGAGTGTACGTGTTAGGATACGGGTTAGTGTTAGCGTACGGGGTAGGATTAGGGGACGGGTGAGGGTAAGGCTTCGGGTAAGGGTTAGGGTTAGGGTAAGGGTTAGGGTTAGGGTTAGGGGACGGGGACGGTTTAGGGTACAGGTTAGGGTACGACAATGATTTAGGGTCAGCGTACGTGTTAGGGTACGGGTTAGTGTTAGCGTACGGGTTAGGATTAGTGGACGGTTGAGGGTAAGGCTTCGGGTAATGGTTAGGGTTAGGGTTAGGGTTAGGGTTAGGGGACGGGGAATGATACGGTTTAGGGTACAGGTTAGTGTACGACAACGGTTTAGGGTGAGCGTACGTGTTAGGGTACGGGTTAGTGTTAGCGTACGGGTTAGGATTAGGGGACGGGTGAGGGTAAGGCTTCGGTTAAGGGTTAGGGTTAGGTTTAGGGTTAGGGTTAGGAGACGCGGACGGTTTAGGGTACAGGTTAGGGAA
The DNA here is from genome assembly GCF_059928025.1 of Delphinapterus leucas. Taxonomy (NCBI): domain Eukaryota; kingdom Metazoa; phylum Chordata; class Mammalia; order Artiodactyla; family Monodontidae; genus Delphinapterus; species Delphinapterus leucas. Next base: position 104,965,447 of record NC_143138.1, read on the forward strand.
CGACAACGGTTTAGGGTGAGCATACGTGTTAGGGTACGGGTTAGTGTTAGCATACGGGTTAGGATTAGGGGACGGGTGAGGGTAAGGCTTCGGGTAAGCGTTAGGGTTATGGTTAGGGTTAGGGTTAGGGTTAGGGGATGGGGACGGTTTAGGGTACAGTTTAGGGTACAACAAATGTTTAGGGTGAGCGTACGTGTTAGGGTACGTTTTAGTGTTAGCGTACGGGTTAGGATCAGGGGACAGGTGAGGGTAAGGCTTCGGGTAAGGGATAGGGTTAGGGTTAGGGTTAGGGTTATGGTTAGGGGACGGGGACGGTTTACGGTACAGGTTAGGGTACGACAACGGTTTAGTGTGAGCGTACGTGTTAGGGTACGGGTTAGTGTTAGCGTACGGTTTAGGATTCGGGTACGGGTGAGGGTAAGGCTTCGGGTAAGCGTTAGGGTTAGGGTTAGGGTTAGGGTTAGGGTTAGGGTATGGGGACCGTTTAGGGTACAGGTTAGGGTACAACAACGGTTTAGAGTGAGCGTACGTGTTAGGGTACGGGTTAGTGTTAGCGTACGGGATAGGATTAGGGGACGGGTGAGGGTAAGGCTTCGGGTAAGGGTTAGGGTTAGGGTTAGGGGACGGGGACGGTTTAGGGTACAGGTTAGGGTACGACAACGGTTTAGGGTGAGCGTACGTGTTAGGGTACAGGTTAGGGTTAGCGTACGGGTTAGGATTAGGGAACGGGTGAGGGTAAGGCTTCGGGTAAGAGTAAGGGTTAGGGTTAGGATTATGGTTAGGGTTAGGGGACGGGGACGGTTTAGGGTACAGGTTAGGGTACGACAACGGTTTAGGGTGAGCGTACGTGTTAGGGTACGGGTTAGTGTTAGCGTACGGGTTAGGATTAGGGGACGGGTGAGGGTAAGGCTTCGGGTAAGGGTTAGGGTTAGGGTTAGGGTTAGGGGACGGGTACGGTTTAGGGTACAGGTTAGTGTACGACAACGGTTTAGGGTGAGCGTACGTGTTAGGTACGGGTTAGTGTTAGCGTACGGGTTAGGATTAGGGGACGGGTGAGGCTAAGGCTTCGGGTAAGGTTTAGGGTTAGGTTTAGGGTTAGGGTTAGGGTTACGGGACGGGGACGGTTTAGGGTACAGGTTAGGGTACGACAACGGTTTAGGGTGAGCGTACGTGTTAGGGTACGGGTTAGTGTTAGCGTATGGGTTAGGATTAGGGGACAGGTGAGGGTAAGGCTTCGGGTAATTGTTAGGGTTAGGGTTAGGGTTAGGGTTAGGGGACGGTTACCGTTTAGGGTACAGGTTACGGTACGACAACGGTTTAGGGTGAGCGTAGGTGTTAGGGTACGGGTTAGTGTTAGTGTACGGGTTAGGATTAGGGGACGGGTGAGGGTAAGGCTTCAGGTAAGGGTTAGGGTTAGGGTTAGGTTTAGGGAACGGGGACGGTTTAGGGTAGAGGTTAGGGTACGACAACGGTTTAGGGTGAGCGTACGTGTTAGGGTACGGGTTAGTGTTAGCGTACGGGTTAGGATTAGGGGACGGGTGAGGGTAAGGCTTCGGGTAAGGGTTAGGGTTAGGGTTAGGGTTAGGGTTAGGGGACGGGTACGGTTTAGGGTACAGGTTAGGGTAAGACAACGGTTTAGGGTGAGCGTACGTGTTAGGGTACGGGTTAGTGTTAGCGTACGGGTTAGGATTAGGGGACGGGTGAGGCTAAGGCTTCGGGTAAGGGTTAGGGTTAGGTTTAGGGTTAGGGTTAGGGTTACGGGACGGGGACGGTTTAGGGTACAGGTTAGGGTACGACAACGGTTTAGGGTGAGCGTACGTGTTAGGGTACGGGTTAGTGTTAGCGTATGTGTTAGGATTAGGGGACAGGTGAGGGTAAGGCTTCGGGTAATTGTTAGGGTTAGGGTTAGGGTTAGGGTTAGGGGACGGTTACCGTTTAGGGTACAGTTTACGGTAAGACAACGGTTTAGGGTGAGCGTAGGTGTTAGGGTACGGGTTAGTGTTAGTGTACGGGTTAGGATTAGGGGACGGGTGAGGGTAAGGCTTCAGGTAAGGGTTAGGGTTAAGGTTAGGGTTAGCGTTAGGGGATGGGGACCGTTTAGGGTACAGGTTAGGGTACAACAACGGTTTAGAGTGAGCGTACGTGTTAGGGTACGTGTTAGTGTTAGCGTACCGGTTAGGATTAGGGGACGGGTGAGGGTAAGGCTTCGGGTAAGGGTTAGGGTTAGGGTTAGGATTAGGGTTAGGGTTAGGTGACGGGGACGGTTTAGGGTACAGGTTAGGGTACGACAACGGTTTAGGGTGAGCGTACGTGTTAGGGTACGGGTTAGGGTTAGCGTACGGGTTAGGATTAGGGAACGGGTGAGGGTAAGGCTTCGGGTAAGTGTTAGGGTTAGGGTTAGGGTTAGGGATAGGGTTAGGGGACGGGGACGGTTTAGGGTACAGGTTAGGGTACGACAACGGTTTAGGGTGAGCGTACGTGTTAGGGCACGGGTTAGTGTTAGCGTACGGTTTAGGATTAGGGGACGGGTGAGGGTAAGGCTTGGGGTTAGGGTTAGGGTTAGGGTTAGGGTTAGGTGTAGGGGACGGGGACGGTTTAGGGTACAGGTTAGGGTACGACAACGGTTTAGGGTGAGTGTACGTGTTAGGGTACGGGTTAGTATTAGCGTACGGGTTAGGATTAGGGTACGGGTGAGGGTAAGGCTTCGGGTAAGGGTTAGGGTTCGGGTTACGGTTAGGGTTAGGGTTAGGGGACGGGGATGGTTTAGGGTACAGGTTAGGGTACGACAACGGTTTAGGGTGAGCGTACGTGTTAGGGTACGGGTTAGTGTTAGCGTACGATTTAGGATTAGGGGACGGGTGAGGGTAAGGCTTCGGGTAAGGGTTAGGGTTAGGGTTAGGGTTAGGGTTAGGGGACGGGGACGGTTTAGGGTACAGGTTAGGGTACGACAACGTTTTAGGGTGAGCGTACGTGTTAGGTTACGGGTTAGTGTTAGCGTACGGGTTAGGATTAGGGGACGTGTGAGGGTAAGGCTTCGGGTAAGGGTTAGGGTTAGGGTTAGGGTTAGGGTTAGGGGACGGGGACGGTTTAGGGTACAGGTTATGGTACGACAACGGTTTAGGGTGAGCGTACGTGTTAGGGTACGGGTTAGTGTTAGCGTACGCGTTAGGATTAGAGGACGTGTGAGGGTAAGGCTCCGGGTAAGGCTTCGGGTAAGGGTTAGGGTTAGGTTTAGGGTTAGGGTTAGGGAACGGGGATTGTTTAGGGAACAGGTTAGGGTACGACAACGGTTTAGGGTGAGCGTACGTGTTAGGGTATGGGTTAGGGTTAGCGTACGGGTTAGGATTAGGGGACGGGTGAGGGTAAGGCTTCGGGTAAGGGTTAGGGTTAGGGTTAGGGTTAGTGTTAGGGTTAGGTGACAGGGACGGTTTAGGGTACAGGTTAGGGTACGACAACGGTTTAGGGTGAGCGTACGTGTTAGGGTACGGGTTAGTGTTAGCGTACGGGTTAGGATTAGGGGACGGGTGAGGGTAAGGCTTCGGGTAAGGGTTAGCGTTAGGCTTAGGGTTAGGGTTAGGGTTAGGGGACGCGGCCGGTTTAGGGTACAGGTTACGGTACGACAACGGTTTAGGGTGAGCGTACGTGTAAGGGTACGGTTTAGTGTTAGCGTACGGGTTAGGATTAGGGGACGGGTGAGGGTAAGGCTTCGGGTAAGGGTTAGGGTTAGGGTTAGGGTTAGGGTTAGGGTTAGGGTACGGGGACGGTTTGGGTACAGGTTAGGGTACGACAACGGTTTAGGGTGAGCGTACGTGTTAGGGTACGGGTTAGTGTTAGCGTACGGGTTAGGATTAGGGGACGGGTGAGGGTAAGGCTTCGGGTAAGGGTTAGGGTTAGGGTTAGGGTTAGGGTTAGGGGACGGGGACGGTTTAGGGTACAGGTTAGGGTACGACAACGGTTTAGGGTGAGCGTACGTGTTAGGGTACGGGTTAGTGTTAGCGTACGGGTTAGGATTAGTGGACGGGTGAGGGTAATGCTTCGGGTAAGGGTTAGGGTTAGGGTTAGGGTTAGGGTTAGGGTTAGGGGACAGGGACGGTTTAGGGTACAGATTAGGGAACGACAACGGTTTAGGGTGAGCGTACGTGTTAGGGTACGGGTTAGTGTTAGCGTACGCGTTAGGATTATGGGACGGGTGAGGGTAAGGCTTCGGGTAAGGGTTAGGGTTAGGGTTAGGGTTAGGGTTAGGGGACGGGGACGGTTTAGGGTACAGGTTAGGGTACGACAACGGTTTAGGGTGAGCGTACGTGTTAGGGTACAGGTTAGTGTTAGCGTACGGTTTAGGATTAGGGGACGGGTGAGGGTAAGGCTTCGGGTAAGGCTTAGGGTTAGGCTTAGGGTTAGGGGACGGGTACGGTTTAGGGTACAGGTTAGTGTACGACAACGGTTTAGGGTGAGCGTACGTGTTAGGGTACGGGTTAGTGTTAGCGTACGGGTTAGGATTAGGGTACGGGTGAGGGTAAGGCTTCGGGTAAGGGTTAGGGTTAGGGTTAGGGTTAGGGTTAGGGTTAGGGGACGGGGATGGTTTAGGGTACATGTTAGGGTACGACAAGGCTTTAGGGTGAGCGTACGTGTTAGGGTACGGTTTAGGTTAGGGGACGGGTGAGGATAAGGCTTCGGGTAAGGGTTACGGTTAGGGTTAGGGTTAGGGGACGGGGATGGTTTCGGGTACAGGTTAGGGTACGACAACGTTGTAGGGTGAGCGTACGTGTTAGGGTACGGGTTAGTGTTAGCGTACGGGTTAGGATTAGGGGACGTGTGAGGGTAAGGCTTCGGGTAAGGGTTAGGGTTAGGGTTAGGATTAGGGTTAGGGGACGGGGAAGGTTTAGGGTACAGGTTAGGGTACGACAACGGTTTAGGGTGAGCGTACGTGTTAGGGTACGGGTTAGTGTTAGCGAACGGGTTAGGATTCAGGGACGGGTGAGGGTAAGGCTTCGGGTAAGGGTTAGGGTTAGGGTTAGGGTTAGGGTTAGGGTTAGGGGACGGGGACGGTTTAGGGTACAGGTTAGGGTACGACAACGGTTTAGGGTGAGCGTACGTGTTAGGGTACGGGTTAGTGTTAGCGTACGGGTTAGGATTAGGGGACGGGTGAGTGTAAGGCTTCGGGTAAGGGTTAGGGTTAGGGTTAGGGTTAGGGGACGGGGACGGTTTAGGGTACAGGTTAGGGTACCACAACGGTTTAAGGTGAGCGTACGTGTTAGGGTACGGGTTAGTGTTAGCGTACGGGTTAGGATTAGGGGACAGTTGAGGGTAAGCCTTCGGGTAAGGGTTAGGGTTAGGGTTAGGGTTAGGGGACGGGGACGGGGACGGTTTAGGGTACAGGTTAGTGTACGACAACGGTTTAGGGTGAGCGTACGTGTTAGGGTACGGGTTAGTGTTAGCGTACGGGTTAGAATTAGGGGACGGGTGAGGGTAACGCTTCGGGTAAGGGTTAGGGTTAGGGTTAGGGTTAGGGTTAGAGGACGGGGATGGTTTAGGGTACAGGTTAGGGTACGACAATGGTTTAGGGTGAGCGTACGTGTTAGGGTACGGGTTAGTGTTAGCGTACGGGTTAGGATTAGGGGACGGGTGAGGGTAAGGCTTCGGGTAAGGGTTAGGGTTAGGGTTAGGGTTAGGGTTAGAGGACGGGGACGGTTTAGGGTACAGGTTAGGGTACGACAACGGTTTACGGTGAGCGTACGTGTTAGGGTACGGGTTAGTATTAGCGTACGGGATAGGATTAGGGGACGGGTGAGGGTAAGGCTTCGGGGAAGGGTTAGGGTTAGGGTTAGGGTTAGGGTTAGGGTTAGGGGACGGGGACGGTTTAGGGTACAGGTTAGGGTACGACAACGGTTTAGGGTGAGCGTACGTGTTAGGGTACGGGTTAGTGTTAGCGTACGGGTTAGGATTAGGGGATGGGTGAGGGTAAGGCTTCGGGTAAGGGTTAGGGTTTGGGTTAGGTTTAGGGTTAGGGTTAGGGGATGGGGACGGTTTAGGGTACAGTTTAGGGTACGACAACGGTTTAGGGTGAGCGTACGTGTTAGGGTATGGATTAGTGTTAGCGTACGGGCTAGGATTAGAGGACGGGTGAGGGTAAGGCTTCGGGTAAGGGTTAGGGTTAGGGTTAGGGATAGGGTTAGGTTTAGGGGACGGGGAAGGTTTATGGTACAGGTTAGGGTACGACAGCGGTTTAGGGTGAGCGTACGTGTTAGGGTTCGGGTTAGAGTTAGCGTACGGGTTAGGATTAGGGGACGGTTGAGGGTAAGGCTTCGGGTAAGGGTTAGGTTTAGGGTTAGGGTTAGGGGACGGGGACGGGGACGGTTTAGGGTACAGGTTAGGGTACGACAACGGTTTAGGGTGAGCGTACGTGTTAGGGTACGTGTTAGTGTTAGCGTAAGGGTTAGGATTAGGGGACGGGTGAGGGTAAGGTTTCGGGTAAGGGTTAGGGTTAGGGTTAGGGTTAGGGTTAGGGTTAGGGTTAGAGGACGGGGACGGTTTAGGGTACAGGTTAGGGTACGACAACGGTTTAGGGTGAGCGTACGTGTTAGGGTACGGTTTAGTGTTAGCGTACGGGTTAGGATTAGGGGACGGGTGAGGGTAAGGCTTCGGGTAAGGGATAGGGTTAGGGTTAGGGTTAGGGTTATGGTTAGGGGACGGGGACGGTTTACGGTACAGGTTAGGGTACGACAACGGTTTAGGGTGAGCGTACGTGTTAGGGTACGGGTTAGTGTTAGCGTACGGGTTAGGATTAGGGGACGGGTGAGTGTAAGGCTTCGGGTAAGGGTTAGGGTTAGGTTTAGGGTTAGGGTTAGGGTTAGGGGACGGGGACCGTTTACGGTACAGGTTAGGGTACGACAACGATTTAGGGTGAGCGTACGTGTTAGCGTACGGGTTAGTGTTAGCGTACGGGTTAGGATTAGGGGACGGGTGAGGGTAAGGCTTCGGGTAAGGGTTAGGGTTAGGGTTAGGGTTAGGGTTAGGGGACGGGGACGGTTTAGGGTACAGGTTAGGGTACGACAACGGTTTAGGGTGAGCGTACGTGTTAGAGTACGGTTTAGTGTTAGCGTACGGGTTAGGATTAGGGGACGGGTGAGGGTAAGGCTTCGGGTAAGGGTTAGGGTTAGGGTTAGGGTTAGGGTTAGGGGACGGGGACGGTTTAGGGTACAGGTTAGGGTACGACAACGGTTTAGGGTGAGCGTACGTGTTAGGGTACGGGTTAGTGTTAGCGTACGGTTTAGGATTAGGGTACGGGTGAGGGTAAGGCTTCGGGTAAGCGTTAGGGTTAGGGTTAGGGTTAGGGTTAGGGTTAGGGTATGGGGGCCGTTTAGGGTACAGGTTAGGGTACAACAACTGTTTAGAGTGAGCGTACGTGTTAGGGTACGGGTTAATGTTAGCGTACGGGATAGGATTAGGGGACGGTTGAGGGTAAGGCTTCGGGTAAGGGTTAGGGTTAGGGTTAGGGTTAGGGGACGGGGACGGTTTAGGGTACAGGTTAGGGTACGACAACGGTTTAGGGTGAGCGTACGTGTTAGGGTACTGGTTAGGGTTAGCGTACGGGTTAGGATTAGGGGACGGGTGAGGGTAAGGCTTCGGGTAAGAGTTAGGGTTAGGGTTAGGATTATGGTTAGGGTTAGGGGACAGGGACGGTTTAGGGTACAGGTTTGGGTACGACAACGGTTTAGGGTGAGCGTACGTGTTAGGGTACGGGTTAGTGTTAGCGTACGGGTTAGGATTAGGGGACGGGTGAGGGTAAGGCTTCGGGTAAGGGTTAGGGTTAGGGTTAGGGTTAGGGTTAGGGAACGGGGACGGTTTAGGGTACAGGTTAGGGTACGACAACGGTTTAGGGTGAGCGTACGTGTTAGGGTACGGGTTAGTGTTAGCGTACGGGTTAGGATTAGGGGACGGGTGAGGGTAAGGCTTCGGGTAAGGGTTAGGGTTAGGGTTAGGGTTAGTGTTAGGGGACGGGGACGGTTTAGGGTACAGGTTAGGGTACGACAACGGTTTAGGGTGAGCGTACGTGTTAGGGTACGGGTTAGTGTTAGCGTACGGGTTAGGATTAGGGTACGGGGGAGGATAAGGCTTCGGGTAAGCGTTAGGGTTAGGGTTAGGGTTAGGGTTAGCGTTAGGGGATGGGGACCGTTTAGGGTACAGGTTAGGGTACAACAACGGTTTAGAGTGAGCGTACGTGTTAGGGTACGGGTTAGTGTTAGCGTACGGGTTAGGATTAAGGGACGGGTGAGGGTAAGGCTTCGGGTAAGGTTTAGGGTTAGGGTTAGGGTTAGGGTTAGGGTTAGGTGACGGGGACGGTTTAGGGTACAGGTTAGGGTACGACAACGGTTTAGGGTGAGCGTACGTGTTAGGGTACGGGTTATGGTTAGCGTACGGGTTAGTATTAGGGAACGGGTGAGGGTAAGGCTTCGGGTAAGGGTTAGGGTTAGGGTTAGGGTTAGGGATAGGGTTAGGGGACGGGGACGGTTTAGGGTACAGGTTAGGGTACGACAACGGCTTAGGGTGAGCGTACGTGTTAGGGCACGGGTTAGTGTTAGCGTACGGTTTAGGATTAGGGGACGGGTGAGGGTAAGGCTTCGGGTAAGGGTTAGGGTTAGGGTTAGGGTTAGGTGTAGGGGACGGGGACGGTTTAGGGTACAGGTTAGGGTACGACAACGGTTTAGGGTAAGCGTACGTGTTAGGGTACGGGTTAGTATTAGCGTACGGGTTAGGATTAGGGTACGGGTGAGGGTAAGGCTTCGGGTAAGGGTTAGGGTTCGGGTTAGGGTTAGGGTTAGGGTTAGGGGACGGGGATGGTTTAGGGTACAGGTAGGGTACGACAACGGTTTAGGGTGAGCGTACGTGTTAGGGTACGGGTTAGTGTTAGCGTACGATTTAGGATTAGGGGACGGGTGAGGGTAAGGCTTCGGGTAAGGGTTAGGGTCAGGGTTAGGGTTAGGGTTAGGGGACGGGGACGGTTTAGGGTACAGGTTAGGGTACGACAACGGTTTAGGGTGAGCGTACGTGTTAGGGTACGGGTTAGTGTTAGCGTACGGGTTAGGATTAGGGGACGTGTGAGGGTAAGGCTTCGGGTAAGGGTTAGGGTTAGGGTTAGGGTTAGGGTTAGGGTTAGGGGACTGGGACGGTTTAGGGTACAGGTTATGGTACGAAAACGGTTTAGGGTGAGCGTACGTGTTAGGGTACGGGTTAGTGTTAGCGTATGCGTTAGGATTAGAGGACGTTTGAGAGTAAGGCTTCGGGTAAGGCTTCGGGTAAGGGTTAGGGTTAGGTTTAGGGTTAGGGTTAGGGGACGGGGATTGTTTAGGGTACAGGTTAGGGTACGACAACGGTTTAGGGTGAGCGTACGTGTTAGGGTATGGGTTAGGGTTAGCGTACGGGTTAGGATTAGGGGACGGGTGAGGGTAAGGCTTCGGGTAAGGGTTAGGGTTAGGGTTAGGGTTAGGGTTAGGGTTAGGTGACAGGGACGGTTTAGGGTACAGGTTAGGGTACGACAACGGTTTAGGGTGAGCGTACGTGTTAGGGTACGGGTTAGTGTTAGCGTACGGGTTAGGATTAGGGGACGGGTGAGGGTAAGGCTTCGGGTAAGGGTTAGCGTTAGGCTTAGGGTTAGGGTTAGGGTTAGGGGACGCGGCCGGTTTAGGGTACAGGTTAGGGTACGACCACGGTTTAGGGTGAGCGTACGTGTTAGGGTACGGGTTAGTGTTAGCGTATGGGTTAGGATTAGGGGACGGGTGAGGGTAAGGCTTCGGGTAAGGGTTAGGGTTAGGGTTAGGGTTAGGGTTAGGGTTAGGGGACGGGGACGGTTTAGGGTACAGGTTAGGGTACGACAACGGTTTAGGGTGAGCGTACGTGTTAGGGTACGGGTTAGTGTTAGCGTACGGGTTAGGATTAGGGGACGGGTGAGGGTAAGGCTTCGGGTAAGGGTTAGGGTTAGGGTTAGGGTTAGGGTTAGGGGACGGGGACGGTTTAGGGTACAGGTTAGGGTACGACAACGGTTTAGGGTGAGCGTACGTGTTAGGGTACGGGTTAGTGTTAGCGTACGGGTTAGGATTAGTGGACGGGTGAGGGTAATGCTTCGGGTAAGGGTTAGGGTTAGGGTTAGGGTTAGGGTTAGGGTTAGGGGACGGGGACGGTTTAGGGTACAGATTAGGGTACGACAACGGTTTAGGGTGAGCGTACGTGTTAGGGTACGGGTTAGTGTTAGCGTACGGGTTAGGATTAGGGGACGGGTGAGGGTAAGGCTTCGGGTAAGGGTTAGGGTTAGGGTTAGGGTTAGGGTTAGGGGACGGGGACGGTTTAGGGTACAGGTTAGGGTACGACAACGGTTTAGGGTGAGCGTACGTGTTAGGGTACTGGTTAGTGTTAGCGTACGGGTTAGGATTAGGGGACGGGTGAGGGTAAGGCTTCGGGTAAGGGTTAGGGTTAGGCTTAGGGTTAGGGTTAGGGGACGGGGACGGGGACGGTTTAGGGTACAGGTTAGGGTACGACAACGGTTTAGGGTGAGCGTACGTGTTAGGGTACGGGTTAGTGTTAGCCTACTGTTTAGGATTAGGGGACGGGTGCGGGTAAGGCTTCGGGTAAGGGTTAGGATTAGGGTACAGGTTAGTGTTAGCGTACGGGTTAGGATTAGGGGACGGGTGAGGGTAAGGCTTCGGGTAAGGGTTAGCGTTAGGCTTAGGGTTAGGGTTAGGGTTAGGGGACGGGGACGGTTTAGGGTACAAGTTAGGGTACGACAACGGTTTAGGGTGAGCGTACGTGTTAGGGTACGGGTTAGTGTTAGCCTACGGTTTAGGATTAGGGGACGGGTGAGGGTAAGGCTTCGGGTAAGGGTTAGTGTTAGGGTTAGGGTTAGGGTTAGGGTTAGGGTTAGGGGACGGGGACTGTTTAGGGTACAGATTAGGGTACGACAACGGTTTAGGGTGAGCGTACGTGTTAGGGTACGGGTTAGTGTTAGCGTACGGGTTAGGATTAGGGGCCGGGTGAGGGTAAGGCTTCCGGTAAGGGTTAGGGTTAGGGTTAGGGGACGGGGACGGTTTAGGGTACAGGTTAGGGTACGACATCGGTTTAGGGTGAGCATACGTGTTAGGGTACGGGTTAGTGTTAGCGTACGGGCTAGGATTAGGGGACGGGTGAGGGTAATGCTTCGGGTAAGGGTTAGGGTTAGGGTTAGGGTTAGGGGAAGGGGACGGTTTAGGGTACAGGTTAGGGTACGAGAACGGTTTAGGGTGAGCGTACGTGTTAGGGTACGGGTTAGTGTTAGCGTACGGGTTAGGATTAGGGGACGGGTGAGGGTAAGGCTTCGGGTAAGGGTTAGGGTTAGGGTTAGGGGATGGGGACGGTTTAGGGTACAGTTTAGGGTACAACAAATGTTTAGGGTGAGCGTACGTGTTAGGGTACGTTTTAGTGTTAGCGTACGGGTTAGGATCAGGGGACGGGTGAGGGTAAGGCTTCGGGTAAGGGATAGGGTTAGGGTTAGGGTTAGGGTTATGGTTAGGGGATGGGGACGGTTTACGGTACAGGTTAGGGTACGACAACGGTTTAGTGTGAGCGTACGTGTTAGGGTACGGGTTAGTGTTAGCGTACGGTTTAGGATTAGGGTACGGGTGAGGGTAAGGCTTCGGGTAAGCGTTAGGGTTAGGGTTAGGGTTAGGGTTAGGGTTAGGGTATGGGGACCGTTTAGGGTACAGGTTAGGGTACAACAACGGTTTAGAGTGAGCGTACGTGTTAGGGTACGGGTTAGTGTTAGCGTACGGGATAGGATTAGGGGACGGGTGAGGGTAAGGCTTCGGGTAAGGGTTAGGGTTAGGGTTAGGGGACGGGGACGGTTTAGGGTACAGGTTAGGGTACGACAACGGTTTAGGGTGAGCGTACGTGTTAGGGTACAGGTTAGGGTTAGCGTACGGGTTAGGATTAGGGGACGGGTGAGGGTAAGGCTTCGGGTAAGGGTTAGGGTTAGGATTATGGTTAGGGTTAGGGGACGGGGACGGTTTAGGGTACAGGTTAGGGTACGACAACGGTTTAGGGTGAGCGTACGTGTTAGGGTACGGGTTAGTGTTAGCGTACGGGTTAGGATTAGGGGACGGGTGAGGTTAAGGCTTCGGGTAAGGGTTAGGGTTAGGGTTAGGGTTAGGGTTAGGGGACGGGTACGGTTTAGGGTACAGGTTAGTGTACGACAACGGTTTAGGGTGAGCGTACGTGTTAGGGTACGTGTTAGTGTTAGCGTACGGGTTAGGATTAGGGGACGGGTGAGGCTAAGGCTTCGGGTAAGGGTTAGGGTTAGGTTTAGGGTTAGGGTTAGGGTTACGGGACGGGGACGGTTTAGGGTACAGGTTAGGGTACGACAACGGTTTAGGGTGAGCGTACGTGTTAGGGTACGGGTTAGTGTTAGCGTATGGGTTAGGATTAGGGGACAGGTGAGGGTAAGGCTTCGGGTAATTGTTAGGGTTAGGGTTAGGGTTAGGGTTAGGGGACGGTTACCGTTTAGGGTACAGGTTACGGTACGACAACGGTTTAGGGTGAGCGTAGGTGTTAGGGTACGGGTTAGTGTTAGTGTACGGGTTAGGATTAGGGGACGGGTGAGGGTAAGGCTTCAGGTAAGGGTTAGGGTTAGGGTTAGGTTTAGGGAACGGGGACGGTTTAGGGTAGAGGTTAGGGTACGACAACGGTTTAGGGTGAGCGTACGTGTTAGGGTACGGGTTAGTGTTAGCGTACGGGTTAGGTTTAGGGGACGGGTGAGGGTAAGGCTTCGGGTAAGGGTTAGGGTTAGGGTTAGGGTTAGGGTTAGGGGACGGGTACGGTTTAGGGTACAGGTTAGGGTACGACAACGGTTTAGGGTGAGCGTACGTGTTAGGGTACGGGTTAGTGTTAGCGTACGGGTTAGGATTAGGGGACGGGTGAGGCTAAGGCTTCGGGTAAGGGTTAGGGTTAGGTTTAGGGTTAGGGTTAGGGTTACGGGACGGGGACGGTTTAGGGTACAGGTTAGGGTACGACAACGGTTTAGGGTGAGCGTACGTGTTAGGGTACGGGTTAGTGTTAGCGTATGGGTTAGGATTAGGGGACAGGTGAGGGTAAGGCTTCGGGTAATTGTTAGGGTTAGGGTTAGGGTTAGGGTTAGGGGACGGTTACCGTTTAGGGTACAGGTTACGGTACGACAACGGTTTAGGGTGAGCGTAGGTGTTAGGGTACGGGTTAGTGTTAGTGTACGGGTTAGGATTAGGGGACGGGTGAGGGTAAGGCTTCAGGTAAGGGTTAGGGTTAGGGTTAGGGTTAGGGTTAGGGAACGGGGACGGTTTAGGGTACAGGTTAGGGTACGACAACGGTTTAGGGTGAGCGTACGTGTTGGGGTACGGGTTAGTGTTAGCGTACGGGTTAGGATTAGGGGACGGGTGAGGGTAAGGCTTCGGGTAAGGGTTAGGGTTAGGGTTAGGGTTAGTGTTAGGGGACGGGGACGGTTTAGGGTACAGGTTAGGGTACGACAACGGTTTAGGGTGAGCGTACGTGTTAGGGTACGGGTTAGTGTTAGCGTACGGGTTACGATTAGGGTACGGGGAAGGATAAGGCTTCGGGTAAGCGTTAGGGTTAGGGTTAAGGTTAGGGTTAGCGTTAGGGGATGGGGACCGTTTAGGGTACAGGTTCGGGTACAACAACGGTTTAGAGTGAGCGTACGTGTTAGGGTACGGGTTAGTGTTAGCGTACCGGTTAGGATTAGGGGACTGGTGAGGGTAAGGCTTCGGGTAAGGGTTAGGGTTAGGGTTAGGGTTAGGGTTAGGGTTAGGTGACGGGGACGGTTTAGGGTACAGGTTAGGGTACGACAACGGTTTAGGGTGAGCGTACGTGTTAGGGTACGGGTTAGGGTTAGCGTACGGGTTAGGATTAGGGAACGGGTGAGGGTAGGGCTTCGGGTAAGTGTTAGGGTTAGGGTTAGGGTTAGGGATAGGGTTAGGGGACGAGGACGGTTTAGGGTACAGGTTAGGGTACGACAACGGTTTAGGGTGAGCGTACGTGTTAGGGCAGGGGTTAGTGTTAGCGTACGGTTTAGGATTAGGGGACGGGTGAGGGTAAGGCTTGGGGTAAGGGTTAGGGTTAGGGTTAGGGTTAGGTGTAGGGGACGGGGACGGTTTAGGGTACAGGTTAGGGTACGACAACGGTTTAGGGTGAGTGTACGTGTTAGGATACGGGTTAGTATTAGCGTACGGGTTAGGATTAGGGTACGGGTGAGGGTAAGGCTTCGGGTAAGGGTTAGGGTTCGGGTTACGGTTAGGGTTAGGGTTAGGGGACGGGGATGGTTTAGGGTACAGGTTAGGGTACGACAACGGTTTAGGGTGAGCGTACGTGTTAGGGTACGGGTTAGTGTTAGCGTACGATTTAGGATTAGGGGACGGGTGAGGGTAAGGCTTCGGGTAAGGGTTAGGGTTAGGGTTAGGGTTAGGGTTAGGGGACGGGGACGGTTTAGGGTACAGGTTAGGGTACGACAACGGTTTAGGGTGAGCGTACGTGTTAGGTTACGGGTTAGTGTTAGCGTACGGGTTAGGATTAGGGGACGTGTGAGGGTAAGGCTTCGGGTAAGGGTTAGGGTTAGGGTTAGGGTTAGGGTTAGGGGACGGGGACGGTTTAGGGTACAGGTTATGGTACGACAACGGTTTAGGGTGAGCGTACGTGTTAGGGTACGGGTTAGTGTTAGCGTACGCGTTAGGATTAGAGGACGTGTGAGGGTAAGGCTTCGGGTAAGGCTTCGGGTAAGGGTTAGGGTTAGGTTTAGGGTTAGGGTTAGGGGACGGGGATTGTTTAGGGAACAGGTTAGGGTACAACAACGGTTTAGGGTGAGCGTACGTGTTAGGGTATGGGTTAGGGTTAGCGTACGGGTTAGGATTAGGGGACGGGTGAGGGTAAGGCTTCGGGTAAGGGTTAGGGTTAGGGTTAGGGTTAGTGTTAGGGTTAGGTGACAGGGACGGTTTAGGGTACAGGTTAGGGTACGACAACGGTTTAGGGTGAGCGTACGTGTTAGGGTACGGGTTAGTGTTAGCGTACGGGTTAGGATTAGAGGACGGGTGAGGGTAAGGCTTCGGGTAAGGGTTAGCTTTAGGCTTAGGGTTAGGGTTAGGGTTAGGGGACGCGGCCGGTTTAGGGTACAGGTTACGGTACGACAACGGTTTAGGGTGAGCGAACGTGTTAGGGTACGGTTTAGTGTTAGCGTACGGGTTAGGATTAGGGGACGGGTGAGGGTAAGGCTTCGGGTAAGGGTTAGGGTTAGGGTTAGGGTTAGGGTTAGGGTTAGGGTACGGGGACGGTTTGGGTACAGGTTAGGGTACGACAACGGTTTAGGGTGAGCGTACGTGTTAGGGTACGGGTTAGTGTTAGCGTACGGGTTAGGATTAGGGGACGGGTGAGGGTAAGGCTTCGGGTAAGGGTTAGGGTTAGGGTTAGGGTTAGGGTTAGGGGACGGGGACGGTTTAGGGTACAGGTTAGGGTACGACAACGGTTTAGGGTGAGCGTACGTGTTAGGGTACGGGTTAGTGTTAGCGTACGGGTTAGGATTAGTGGACGGGTGAAGGTAATGCTTCGGGTAAGGGTTAGGGTTAGGGTTAGGGTTAGGGTTAGGGTTAGGGGACGGGGACGGTTTAGGGTACAGATTAGGGAACGACAACGGTTTAGGGTGAGCGTACGTGTTAGGGTACGGGTTAGTGTTAGCGTACGCGTTAGGATTATGGGACGGGTGAGGGTAAGGCTTCGGGTAAGGGTTAGGGTTAGGGTTAGGGTTAGGGTTAGGGGACGGGGACGGTTTAGGGTACAGGTTAGGGTACGACAACGGTTTAGGGTGAGCGTACGTGTTAGGGTACAGGTTAGTGTTAGCGTACGGTTTAGGATTAGGGGACGGGTGAGGGTAAGGCTTCGGGTAAGGCTTAGGGTTAGGGTTAGGGTTAGGGGACGGGTACGGTTTAGGGTACAGGTTAGTGTACGACAACGGTTTAGGGTGAGCGTACGTGTTAGGGTACGGGTTAGTGTTAGCGTACGGGTTAGGATTAGGGTACGGGTGAGGGTAAGGCTTCGGGTAAGGGTTAGGGTTAGGGTTAGGGTTAGGGTTAGGGTTAGGGGACGGGGATGGTTTAGGGTACAGGTTAGGGTACGACAAGGCTTTAGGGTGAGCGTACGTGTTAGGGTACGGGTTAGGATTAGGGGACGGGTGAGGATAAGGCTTCGGGTAAGGGTTACGGTTAGGGTTAGGGTTAGGGGACGGGGACGGTTTAGGGTACAGGTTAGGGTACGACAACGTTGTAGGGTGAGCGTACGTGTTAGGGTACGGGTTAGTGTTAGCGTACGGGTTAGGATTAGGGGACGGGTTAGTGTAAGGCTTCGGGTAAGGGTTAGGGTTAGGGTTAGGGTTAGGGTTAGGGGACGGGGACGGTTTAGGGTACAGGTTAGGGTACCACAACGGTTTAAGGTGAGCGTACGTGTTAGGGTACGGGTTAGTGTTAGCGTACGGGTTAGGATTAGGGGACAGTTGAGGGTAAGCCTTCGGGTAAGGGTTAGGGTTAGGGTTAGGGTTAGGGGACGGGGACGGGGACGGTTTAGGGTACAGGTTAGTGTACGACAACGGTTTAGGGTGAGCGTACGTGTTAGGGTACGGGTTAGTGTTAGCGTACGGGTTAGAATTAGGGGACGGGTGAGGGTAACGCTTCGGGTAAGGGTTAGGTTTAGGGTTAGGGTTAGGGTTAGAGGACGGGGATGGTTTAGGGTACAGGTTAGGGTACGACAATGGTTTAGGGTGAGCGTACGTGTTAGGGTACGGGTTAGTGTTAGCGTACGGGTTAGGATTACGGGACGGGTGAGGGTAAGGCTTCGGGTAAGGGTTAGGGTTAGGGTTAGGGTTAGGGTTAGAGGACGGGGACGGTTTAGGGTACAGGTTAGGGTACGACAACGGTTTACGGTGAGCGTACGTGTTAGGGTACGGGTTAGTATTAGCGTACGGGATAGGATTAGGGGACGGGTGAGGGTAAGGCTTCGGGGAAGGGTTAGGGTTAGGGTTAGGGTTAGGGTTAGGGTTAGGGGACGGGGACGGTTTAGGGTACAGGTTAGGGTACGACAATGGTTTAGGGTGAGCGTACGTGTTAGGGTACGGGTTAATGTTAGCGTACGGGTTAGGATTAGGGGACGGGTGAGTGTAAGGCTTCGGGTAAGGGTTAGGGTTAGTGTTAGGTTTAGGGTTAGGGTTAGGGGATGGGGACGGTTTAGGGTACAGTTTAGGGTACGACAACGGTTTAGGGTGAGCGTACGTGTTAGGGTATGGATTAGTGTTAGCGTACGGGCTAGGATTAGAGGACGGTTGAGGGTAAGGCTTCGGGTAAGGGTTAGGGTTAGGGTTAGGGATAGGGTTAGGTTTAGGGGACGGGGAAGGTTTATGGTACAGGTTAGGGTACGACAGCGGTTTAGGGTGAGCGTACGTGTTAGGGTTCGGGTTAGAGTTAGCGTACGGGTTAGGATTAGGGGACGGTTGAGGGTAAGGCTTCGGGTAAGGGTTAGGTTTAGGGTTAGGGTTAGGGGACGGGGACGGGGACGGTTTAGGGTACAGGTTAGGGTACGACAACGGTTTAGGGTGAGCGTACGTGTTAGGGTACGGGTTAGTGTTAGCGTAAGGGTTAGGATTAGGGGACGGGTGAGGGTAAGGTTTCGGGTAAGGGTTAGGGTTAGGGTTAGGGTTAGCTTTAGGGTTAGGGTTAGGGGACGGGGACGGTTTAGGGTACAGGTTAGGGTACGACAACGGTTTAGGGTGAGCGTACGTGTTAGGGTACGGTTTAGTGTTAGCGTACGGTTTAGGATTAGGGGACGGGTGAGGGTAAGGCTTCGGGTAAGGGATAGGGTTAGGGTTAGGGTTAGGGTTATGGTTAGGTGACGGGGACGGTTTACGGTATAGGTTAGGGTACGACAACGGTTTAGGGTGAGCGTACGTGTTAGGGTACGGGTTAGTGTTAGCGTACGGGTTAGGATTAGGGGACGGGTGAGTGTAAGGCTTCGGGTAAGGGTTATGGTTAGGTTTAGGGTTAGGGTTAGGGTTAGGGGACGGGGACCGTTTACGGTACAGGTTAGGGTACGACAACGATTTAGGGTGAGCGTACGTGTTAGGGTACGGGTTAGTGTTAGCGTACGGGTTAGGATTAGGGGACGGGTGAGGGTAAGGCTTCGGGTAAGGGTTAGGGTTAGGGTTAGGGTTAGGGTTAGGGGACGGGGACGGTTTAGGGTACAGGTTAGGGTACGAAAACGGTTTAGGGTGAGCGTACGTGTTAGAGTACGGTTTAGTGTTAGCGTACGGGTTAGGATTAGGGGACGGGTGAGGGTAAGGCTTCGGGTAAGGGTTAGGGTTAGGGTTAGGGTTAGGGTTAGGGGATGGGGACGGTTTAGGGTACAGGTTAGGGTACGACAACGGTTTAGGGTGAGCGTACGTGTTAGGGTACGGGTTAGTGTTAGCGTACGGTTTAGGATTAGGGTACGGGTGAGGGTAAGGCTTCGGGTAAGCGTTAGGGTTAGGGTTAGGGTTAGGGTTAGGGTTAGGGTATGGGGACCGTTTAGGGTACAGGTTAGGGTACAACAACGGTTTAGAGTGAGCGTACGTGTTAGGGTACGGGTTAGTGTTAGCGTACGGGATAGGATTAGGGGACGGTTGAGGGTAAGGCTTCGGGTAAGGGTTAGGGTTAGGGTTAGGGTTAGGGGACGGGGACGGTTTAGGGTACAGGTTAGGGTACGACAACGGTTTAGGGTGAGCGTACGTGTTAGGGTACTGGTTAGGGTTAGCGTACGGGTTAGGATTAGGGGACGGGTGAGGGTAAGGCTTCGGGTAAGAGTTAGGGTTAGGGTTAGGATTATGGTTAGGGTTAGGGGACAGGGACGGTTTAGGGTACAGGTTTGGGTACGACAACGGTTTAGGGTGAGCGTACGTGTTAGGGTACGGGTTAGTGTTAGCGTACGGGTTAGGATTAGGGGACGGGTGAGGGTAAGGCTTCGGGTAAGGGTTAGGGTTAGGGTTAGGGTTAGGGTTAGGGAACGGGGACGGTTTAGGGTACAGGTTAGGGTACGACAACGGTTTAGGGTGAGCGTACGTGTTAGGGTACGGGTTAGTGTTAGCGTACGGGTTAGGATTAGGGGACGGGTGAGGGTAAGGCTTCGGGTAAGGGTTAGGGTTAGGGTTAGGGTTAGTGTTAGGGGACGGGGACGGTTTAGGGTACAGGTTAGGGTACGACAACGGTTTAGGGTGAGCGTACGTGTTAGGGTACGGGTTAGTGTTAGCGTACGGGTTAGGATTAGGGTACGGGGGAGGATAAGGCTTCGGGTAAGCGTTAGGGTTAGGGTTAGGGTTAGGGTTAGCGTTAGGGGATGGGGACCGTTTAGGGTACAGGTTAGGGTACAACAACGGTTTAGAGTGAGCGTACGTGTTAGGGTACGGGTTAGTGTTAGCGTACGGGTTAGGATTAAGGGACGGGTGAGGGTAAGGCTTCGGGTAAGGTTTAGGGTTAGGGTTAGGGTTAGGGTTAGGGTTAGGTGACGGGGACGGTTTAGGGTACAGGTTAGGGTACGACAACGGTTTAGGGTGAGCGTACGTGTTAGGGTACGGGTTAGGGTTAGCGTACGGGTTAGTATTAGGGAACGGGTGAGGGTAAGGCTTCGGGTAAGGGTTAGGGTTAGGGTTAGGGTTAGGGTTAGGGTTAGGGGACGGGGACGGTTTAGGGTACAGGTTAGGGTACGACAACGGTTTAGGGTGAGCGTACGTGTTAGGGCACGGGTTAGTGTTAGCGTACGGTTTAGGATTAGGGGACGGGTGAGGGTAAGGCTTCGGGTAAGGGTTAGGGTTAGGGTTAGGGTTAGGTGTAGGGGACGGGGACGGTTTAGGGTACAGGTTAGGGTACGACAACGGTTTAGGGTGAGCGTACGTGTTAGGGTACGGGTTAGTATTAGCGTACGGGTTAGGATTAGGGTACGGGTGAGGGTAAGGCTTCGGGTAAGGGTTAGGGTTCGGGTTAGGGTTAGGGTTAGGGTTAGGGGACGGGGATGGTTTAGGGTACAGGTTAGGGTACGACAAAGGTTCAGGGTGAGCGTACGTGTTAGGGTACGGGTTAGTGTTAGCGTACGATTTAGGATTAGGGGACGGTTGAGGGTAAGGCTTCGGGTAAGGGTTAGGGTCAGGGTTAGGGTTAGGGTTAGGGGACGGGGACGGTTTAGGGTACAGGTTAGGGTACGACAACGGTTTAGGGTGAGCGTACGTGTTAGGGTACGGGTTAGTGTTAGCGTACGGGTTAGGATTAGGGGACGTTTGAGGGTAAGGCTTCAGGTAAGGGTTAGGGTTAGGGTTAGGGTTAGGGTTAGGGTTAGGGGACGGGGACGGTTTAGGGTACAGGTTATGGTACGACAACGGTTTAGGGTGAGCGTACGTGTTAGGGTACGGGTTAGTGTTAGCGTATGCGTTAGGATTAGAGGACGTTTGAGAGTAAGGCTTCGGGTAAGGATTCGGGTAAGGGTTAGGGTTAGGTTTAGGGTTAGGGTTAGGGGACGGGGATTGTTTAGGGTACAGGTTAGGGTACGACAACGGTTTAGGGTGAGCGTACGTGTTAGGGTATGGGTTAGGGTTAGCGTACGGGTTAGGATTAGGGGACGGGTGAGTGTAAGGCTTCGGGTAAGGGTTAGGGTTAGGGTTAGGGTTAGGGTTAGGGTTAGGTGACAGGGACGGTTTAGGGTACAGGTTAGGGTACGACAACGGTTTAGGGTGAGCGTACGTGTTAGGGTACGGGTTAGTGTTAGCGTACGGGTTAGGATTAGGGGACGGGTGAGGGTAAGGCTTCGGGTAAGGGTTAGCGTTAGGCTTAGGGTTAGGGTTAGGGTTAGGGGACGCGGCCGGTTTAGGGTACAGGTTAGGGTACGACCACGGTTTAGGGTGAGCGTACGTGTTAGGGTACGGGTTAGTGTTAGCGTATGGGTTAGGATTAGGGGACGGGTGAGGGTAAGGCTTCGGGTAAGGGTTAGGGTTAGGGTTAGGGTTAGGGTTAGGGTTAGGGGACGGGGACGGTTTAGGGTACAGGTTAGGGTACGACAACGGTTTAGGGTGAGCGTACGTGTTAGGGTACGGGTTAGTGTTAGCGTACGGGTTAGGATTAGGGGACGGGTGAGGGTAAGGCTTCGGGTAAGGGTTAGGGTTAGGGTTAGGGTTAGGGTTAGGGGACGGGGACGGTTTAGGGTACAGGTTAGGGTACGACAACGGTTTAGGGTGAGCGTACGTGTTAGGGTACGGGTTAGTGTTAGCGTACGGGTTAGGATTAGTGGACGGGTGAGGGTAATGCTTCGGGTAAGGGTTAGGGTTAGGGTTAGGGTTAGGGTTAGGGTTAGGGGACGGGGACGGTTTAGGGTACAGATTAGGGTACGACAACGGTTTAGGGTGAGCGTACGTGTTAGGGTACGGGTTAGTGTTAGCGTACGGGTTAGGATTAGGGGACGGGTGAGGGTAAGGCTTCGGGTAAGGGTTAGGGTTAGGGTTAGGGTTAGGGTTAGGGGACGGGGACGGTTTAGGGTACAGGTTAGGGTACGACAACGGTTTAGGGTGAGCGTACGTGTTAGGGTACTTGTTAGTGTTAGCGTACGGGTTAGGATTAGGGGACGGGTGAGGGTAAGGCTTCGGGTAAGGGTTAGGGTTAGGCTTAGGGTTAGGGTTAGGGGACGGGGACGGGGACGGTTTAGGGTACAGGTTAGGGTACGACAACGGTTTAGGGTGAGCGTACGTGTTAGGGTACGGGTTAGTGTTAGCCTACTGTTTAGGATTAGGGGACGGGTGCGGGTAAGGCTTCGGGTAAGGGTTAGGATTAGGGTACGGGTTAGTGTTAGCGTACGGGTTAGGATTAGGGGACGGGTGAGGGTAAGGCTTCGGGTAAGGGTTAGCGTTAGGCTTAGGGTTAGGGTTAGGGTTAGGGGACGGGGACGGTTTAGGGTACAGGTTAGGGTACGACAACGGTTTAGGGTGAGCGTACGTGTTAGGGTACGGGTTAGTGTTAGCCTACGGTTTAGGATTAGGGGACGGGTGAGGGTAAGGCTTCGGGTAAGGGTTAGTGTTAGGGTTAGGGTTAGGGTTAGGGTTAGGGTTAGGGGACGGGGACTGTTTAGGGTACAGATTAGGGTACGACAACGGTTTAGGGTGAGCGTACGTGTTAGGGTACGGGTTAGTGTTAGCGTACGGGTTAGGATTAGGGGACGGGTGAGGGTAAGGCTTCGGGTAAGGGTTAGGGTTAGGGTTAGGGGACGGGGACGGTTTAGGGTACAGGTTAGGGTACGACAACGGTTTAGGGTGAGCGTACGTGTTAGGGTACGGGTTAGTGTTAGCGTACGGGCTAGGATTAGGGGACGGGTGAGGGTAATGCTTCGGGTAAGGGTTAGGGTTAGGGTTAGGGTTAGGGGAAGGGGACGGTTTAGGGTACAGGTTAGGGTACGAGAACGGTTTAGGGTGAGCGTACGTGTTAGGGTACGGGTTAGTGTTAGCGTACGGGTTAGGATTAGGGGACGGGTGAGGGTAAGGCTTCGGGTAAGGGTTAGGGTTAGGGTTAGGGGATGGGGACGGTTTAGGGTACAGGTTAGGGAACGACAACGGTTTAGGGTGAGCGTACGTGTTAGGGTACGGGTTAGTGTTAGCGTACGGGCTAGGATTAGGGGACAGGTGAGGGTAAGGCTTCGGGTAAGGGTTAGGGTTAGGGTTAGGGTTAGGGTTAGGGTTAGGGGCGGTGACGGTTTAGGGTACAGGTTAGAGTACGACAACGGTTTAGGGAGAGCGTACGTGTTAGGGTACGGGTTAGTGTTAGCGTACGGGTTAGGATTAGGGGACGGGTGAGGGTAATGCTTCGGGTAAGGTTTAGGGTTAGGGTTAGGGTTAGGGTTAGGGTTAGGGGACGGGGACGGTTTAGGGTACAGGTTAGGGTACGACAACGGTGTAGGGTGAGCGTACGTGTTAGGGTACGGGTTAGTGTTAGCATACGGGTTAGGATTAGGGGACGGGTGAGGGTAAGGCTTCGGGTAAGGGTTAGGGTTAGGGTTAGGGTTAGGGTTAGGGGACGGGGACGGTTTAGGGTACAGGTTAGGGTACGACAACGGTTTAGGGTGAGCGTACGTGTTAGGGTACGGGTTAGTGTAAGCGTACGCGTTAGGATTAGGGGACGGGTGAGGGTAAGGCTTCGGGTAAGGGTTAGGGTTAGGGTTAGGGTTAGGGGACGGGGACGGTTTAGGGTACAGGTTAGGGTACGACAACGGTTTAGGGTGAGCGTACGTGTTAGGGTACGGGTTAGTGTTAGTGTACGGGTTAGGATTAGGGGACGGGTGAGGGTAAAGCTTCGGGTAAGGGTTAGGGTTAGGGTTAGGGTTAGGGTTAGGGGACGGGGACGGTTTAGGGTACAGGTTAGGGTACGACAACGGTTTAGGGTGAGCGTACGTGTTAGGGTACGGGTTAGTGTTAGCGTCCGGGTTAGGATTAGGGGACGGGTGAGGGTAAGGCTTCGGGTAAGGGTTACGGTTAGTGTTAGGTTTAGGGTTTGGGTTAGGGGACGGGTACGGTTTAGGGTACAGGTTAGGGTACGACAACGTTTTAAGGTGAGCGTACGTGTTAGGGTATGGCTTAGTGTTAGCGTACGGGTTAGGATTAGGGGACGGGTGAGGGTAAGGCTTCGGGTAAGGGTTAGGGTTAGGGTTAGGGTTAGGGGACGGGGACGGTTTAGGGTACAGGTTAGGGTACGACAACGGTTTAGGGTGAGTGTACGTGTTAGGGTACGGGTTAGTGTTAGCGTACGGGTTAGGATTAGGGGACGGGTGAGGGTAAGGCTTCGGGTAAGGGTTAGGGTTAGGGTTAGGGTTAGGTTTAGGGTTAGGGAACGGGGACTGTTTAGGGTACAGGTTAGGGTACGACAACGGTTTAGGGTGAGCGTACGTGTTAGGGTACGGGTTAGTGTTAGCGTACGGGTTAGGATTAGGGGACGGTTGAGGGTAAGGCTTCGGGTAAGGGTTAGGGTTAGGGTTAGGGTTAGGGTTAGGGTTAGGGGACGGGGACGGTGTAGGGTACAGATTAGGGTACGACAACGGTTTAGGGTGAGCGTACGTGTTAGGGTACGGGTTAGTGTTAGCGTACGGGTTAGGATTAGGGGACGGGTGAGGGTAAGGCTTCGGGTAAGGGTTAGGCTTAGGGTTAGAGTTAGGGTTAGGGGACGGGGACGGTTTAGGGTACAGGTTAGGATACGACAACGGTTTAGGGTGAGCGTACGTGTTAGGGTACGGGTTAGTGTTAGCGTACGGGTTAGGATTAGGGGACGGGTGAGGGTAAGGCTTCGGGTAAGGTTTAGGTTTAGGGTTAGGGTTAGGTTTGGGGACGGGGACGGTTTAGGGTACAGGTTAGGGTACGACAACGGTTTAGGGTGAGCGTACGTGTTAGGGTACGGTTAGTGTTAGCGTACGGGCTAGGATTAGGGGACGGGTGAGGGTAAGGCTTCGGGTAAGGGTTAGGGTTAGGGTTAGGGTTAGGGGAAGGGGACGGTTTAGGGTACAGGTTAGGGTACAAGAACGGTTTAGAGTGAGCGTACGTGTTAGGGTACGGGTTAGTGTTAGCGTAAGGATTAGGATTAGGTGACGGGTGAGGGTAAGGCTTCGGGTAAGGGTTAGGGTTAGGGTTAGGGATAGGGTTAGGGTTAGGGTTAGGGGACGGCGACGGTTTAGGGTACAGGTTAGGGTACGACAACGGTTTAGGGTGATCGTACGTGTTAGGGTACGGGTTAGTGTTAGCGTACGGGTTAGGATTAGGGGACGTGTGAGGGTAAGGCTTCGGGTAAGGGTTAGGGTTAAGGTTAGGTTTAGGGTTAGGGGACGGGGACGGTTTAGGGTACAGGTTATGGTACGACAACGGTTTAGGGTGAGCGTACGTGTTAGGGTACGGGTTAGTGTTAGCGTACGCGTTAGGATTAGAGGACGTGTGAGGGTAAGGCTTCGGGTAAGGCTTCGGGTAAGGGTTAGGGTTAGGTTTAGGGTTAGGGTAAGGAGACGGGGATTGTTTAGGGTACAGGTTAGGGTACGACAACGGTTTAGGGTGAGCGTACGTGTTAGGGTATGGGTTAGGGTTAGCGTACGGGTTAGGTTAGGGGACGGATGAGGGTAAGGCTTCGGGTAAGGGTTAGGGTTAGGGTTAGGGTTAGGGTTAGGGTTAGGTGACAGGGACGGTTTAGGGTACAGGTTAGGGTACGACAACGGTTTAGTGTGAGCGTACGTGTTAGGGTACGGGTTAGTGTTAGCGTACGGGTTAGGATTAGGGGACGGGTGAGGGTAAGGCTTCGGGTAAGGGTTAGGGTTAGGGTTAGGGTTAGGGTTAGGGGACGCGGCCGGTTTAGGGTACAGGTTAGGGTACGACAACGGTTTAGGGTGTGCGTACGTGTTAGGGTACGGGTTAGTGTTAGCGTACGGGTTAGGATTATTGGACGGGTGAGGGTAATGCTTCGGGTTAGGTTTCGGGTTAGGGTTAGGGTTAGGGTTAGGGGACGGGGACGGTTTAGGGTACAGATTAGGGTACGACAACGGTTTAGGGTGAGCGTACGTGTTAGGGTACGGGTTAGTGTTAGCTTACGGGTTAGGATTAGGGGACGGCTGAGGGTAAGGCTTCGGGTAAGGGTTAGGGTTAGGGTTAGGGTTAGGGTTAGGGGACGGGGACGGTTTAGGGTACAGGTTAGGGTACGACAACAGTTTAGGGTGAGCGTACGTGTTAGGGTACAGGTTAGTGTTAGCGTACGGGTTAGGATTAGGGGACGGGTGAGGGTAAGGCTTCGGGTAAGGGTTAGGGTTAGGGTTAGGGTTAGGGTTAGTGGACGGGGACGGTTTAGGGTACATTTTAGGGTACGACAACGGTTTAGGGTGAGCGTACGTGTTAGGGTACGGTTTAGTGTTAGCGTACGGGCTAGGATAAGGGGACGGGTGAGGGTAAGGCTTCGGGTAAGGGTTAGGGTTAGGGTTAGGGCTAGGGTTAGGGTTAGGGGATGGGGACGGTTTAGGGTACAGGTTAGGGTACGACAACGGTTTAGGGTGAGCGTACGTGTTAGAGTACGGGTTAGTGTTAGCGTACGGGTTAGGATTAGGGGACGGGTGAGGATAAGGCTTCGGGTAAGGGTTAGGGTTAGGCTTAGGGTTAGGGTTAGGGGACGGGGACGGGGACGGTTTAGCGTACAGGTTAGGGTACGACAACGGTTTAGGGTGAGCGTACGTGTTAGGGTACGGGTTAGTGTTAGCCTACTGTTTAGGATTAGGGGACGGGTGCGGGTAAGGCTTCGGGTAAGGGTTAGGATTAGGGTACGGGTTAGTGTTAGCGTGCGGGTTAGGATTAGGGGACGGGTGAGGGTAAGGCTTCGGGTAAGGGTTAGCGTTAGGCTTAGGGTTAGGGTTAGGGTTAGGGGACGGGGACGGTTTAGGGTACAGTTTAGGGTACGACAACGGTTTAGGGTGAGCGTATGTGTTAGGGTACGGGTTAGTGTTAGCCTACGGTTTAGGATTAGGGGACGGGTGAGGGTAAGGCTTCGGGTAAGGGTTAGGGTTAGGGTTAGGGTTAGGGTTAGGGTTAGGGGATGGGGACGGTTTAGTGTACAGATTAGGGTACGACAACGGTTTAGGGTGAGCGTACGTGTTAGGGTACGGGTTAGTGTTAGCGTACGGGTTAGGATTAGGGGTCGGGTGAGGGTAAGGCTTCGGGTAAGGGTTAGGTTTAGGGTTAGGGTTAGGGTAGGGGACGGGGACGGTTTAGGGTACAGGTTAGGGTACGACAAC
This sequence comes from Delphinapterus leucas, assembly GCF_059928025.1. Lineage (NCBI taxonomy): Eukaryota > Metazoa > Chordata > Mammalia > Artiodactyla > Monodontidae > Delphinapterus > Delphinapterus leucas. The sequence continues at coordinate 104,992,288 of NC_143138.1, forward strand.
GGTTTAGGGTGAGCGTACGTGTTAGGGTACGGGTTAGTGTTAGCGTACGGGCTAGGATTAGGGGACGGGTGAGGGTAATGCTTCGGGTAAGGGTTAGGGTTAGGGTTAGGGTTAGGGGAAGGGGACGGTTTAGGGTACAGGTTAGGGTACGAGAACGGTTTAGGGTGAGCGTATGTGTTAGGGTATGGGTTAGTGTTAGCGTACGGGTTAGGATTAGGGGACGGGTGAGGGTAAGGCTTCGGGTAAGGGTTAGGGTTAGGGTTAGGGTTAGGGTTAGGGGATGGGGACGGTTTAGGGTACAGGTTAGGGAACGACAACGGTTTAAAGTGAGCGTACGTGTTAGGGTACGGGTTAGTGTTAGAGTACGGGCTAGGATTAGGGGACAGGTGAGGGTAAGGCTTCGGGTAAGGGTTAGGGTTAGGGTTAGGGTTAGGGTTAGGGTTAGGGGACGGGGACGGTTTAGGGTACAGGTTAGAGTACGACAACGGTTTAGGGAGAGCGTACGTGTTAGGGTACGGGTTAGTGTTAGCGTACGGGTTAGGATTAGGGGACGGGTGAGGGTAATGCTTCGGGTAAGGGTAAGGGTTAGGGTTAGGGTTAGGGTTAGGGGACGGGGACGGTTTAGGGTACAGGTTAGGGTACGACAACGGTTTAGGGTAAGCGTACGTGTTAGGGTACGGGTTAGTGTTAGCGTACGGGTTAGGATTAGGGGACGGGTGAGGGTAAGGCTTTGGGTAAGGGTTAGGGTTAGGGTTAGGGTTAGGGTTAGGGGACGGGGACGGTTTAGGGTACAGGTTAGGGTACGACAACGGTTTAGGGTGAGCGTACGTGTTAGGGTACGGGTTAGTGTTAGCGTCCGGGTTAGGATTAGGGGACGGGTGAGGGTAAGGCTTCGGGTAAGGGTTACGGTTAGGGTTAGGGTTAGGGTTAGGGTTAGGGGACGGGGACGGTTTAGGGTACAGGTTAGGGTACGACAACGTTTTAGGGTGAGCGTACGTGTTAGGATACGGCTTAGTGTTAGCGTACGGGTTAGGATTAGGGGACGGGTGAGGGTAAGGCTTCGGGTAAGGGTTAGGGTTAGGGTTAGGGTTAGGGGACGGGGACGGTTTAGGGTACAGGTTAGGGTACGACAACGGTTTAGGGTGAGTGTACGTGTTAGGGTACGGGTTAGTGTTAGCGTACGGGTTAGGATTAGGGGACGGGTGAGGGTAAGGCTTCGGGTAAGGGTTAGGGTTAGGGTTAGGGTTAGGTTTAGGGTTAGGGGACGGGGACGGATTAGGGTACAGGTTAGGGTATGACAACGGTTTCGGGTGAGCGTACGTGTTAGGGTACGGGTTAGTGTTAGCGTACGGGTTAAGATTAGTGGACGGGTGAGGGTAATGCTTCGGGTAAGGGTTAGGGTTAGTGTTAGGGTTAGGGTTAGGGTTAGGGGACAGGGACGGTGTAGGGTACAGATTAGGGTACGACAACGGTTTAGGGTGAGCGTACGTGTTAGGGTACGGGTTAGTGTTAGCGTACGGGTTAGGATTAGGTGACGGGTGAGGGTAAGGCTTCGGGTAAGGGTTAGGCTTAGGGTTAGAGTTAGGGTTAGGGGACGGGGACGGTGTAGGGTACAGGTTAGGGTACGACAACGGTTTAGGGTGAGCGTACGTGTTAGGGTACAGGTTAGTGTTAGTGTATGGGTTAGGATTAGGGGACGGCTGAGGGTAAGTCTTCGGGTAAGGTTTAGGTTTAGGGTTAGGGTTAGGTTTAGGGGACGGGGACGGTTTAGGGTACAGGTTAGGGTACGACAACCGTTTAGGGTGAGCGTACGTGTTAGGGTACGGTTAGTGTTAGCGTACGGGCTAGGATTAGGGGACGGGTGAGGGTAAGGCTTCGGGTAAGTGTTAGGGTTAGGGTTAGGGTTAGGGGAAGGGGACGGTTTAGGGTACAGGTTAGGGTACAAGAACGGTTTAGGGTGAGCGTACGTGTTAGGGTACGGGTTAGTGTTAGCGTACGGATTAGGATTAGGGGACGGGTGAGGGTAAGGCTTCGGGTAAGGGTTAGGGTTAGGGTTAGGGATAGGGTTAGGGTCAGGGTTAGGGGACGGCGACGGTTTAGGGTAGAGGTTAGTGTACGACAACGGTGTAGGGTGAGCGTACGTGTTAGGGTACGGGTTAGAGTTAGCGTACAGGCTAGGATTAGGGGACGGGTGAGGGTAAGGCTTCGGGTAAGGGTTAGGGTTAGGGTTAGGGTTAGGGTTAGGGGACGGGGACCGTTTAGGGTACAGGTTAGGGTACGACAACGGTTTAGGGTGAGCGTACGTGTTAGTGTACGGGTTAGTGTTAGCGTACGGTTTAGGATTAGTGGACGGTTGTGGGTAAGGCTTAGGGTAAGGTTTAGGGTTAGGCTTAGGGTTAGGGGACGGGGACAGTTTAGGGTACAGGTTAGGGTACGACAACGGTTTAGGTTGAGCGTACATGTTAGGGTATGGGTTAGTGTTAGCCTGCGGTTTAGGATTAGGGGACGGGTGAGGGTAAGGCTTCGGGTAAGGGTTAGGGTTAGGGTTACGTTTAGGGTTAGGGTTAGGGGACGGGGACGGTTTAGGGTACAGGTTAGGGTACGACAACGGTTTAGGGTGAGCGTACGTGTTAGGGTACGGGTTAGTGTTAGCGTACGGGTTAGGATTAGGGGACGGGTGAGGGTAAGGCTTCGGGTAAGTGTTAGGGTTAGGGTTAGGGTTAGGTTTAGGGTTAGGGGACGGGGACGGTTTAGGGTACAGGTTAGGGTACGACAACGGTTTAGGGTGAGCGTACGTGTTAGGATACGGGTTAGTGTTAGCGTACGGGATAGGATTAGGGGACGGGTGAGGGTAAGGCTTCGGTTAACTGTTAGGGTTAGGGTTAGGGTTAGGGTTAGGGGACGGGGACGGTTTAGGGTACAGGTTAGGGTACGACAACGGTTTAGGGTGAGCGTACGTGTTAGGGTACGGGTTAGTGTTAGCGTGCGGACTAGGAGTAGGGGACGGGTGAGGGTAAGGCTTCGGGTAAGGGTTAGTGTTAGGGTTAGGGATAGGGTTAGGGGTAGGGGACGGGGAAGATTTAGGGTACAGGTTAGGGTACGACAAAGGTTTAGGGTGAGCGTACGTGTTAGGGTACGGGTTAGTGTTAGCATACGGGTAGGATTAGGAGACGGGTGAGGGTAAGGCTTCGGGTAAGGGTTAGGGTTAGGGTTAGGGTTAGGTTTAGGGGACGGGGACGGTTTAGGGTACAGGTTAGGGTACGACAACGGTTTAGGGTGAGCGTACCTGTTAGGGTACGGTTTAGTGTTAGCGTACGGGTTAGGATTAGGGGACGGGTGAGGGTAAGGCTTCGGGTAAGAGTTAGGGTTAGGGTTAGGGTTAGGGTTAGGGGACGGGGACGGTTTAGGGTACAGGTTAGGGTACGACAACGGTTTAGGGTGAGCGTACGTGTTAGGGTACGGGTTAGTGTTAGCGTACGGGCTAGGATTAGGGGACGGGTGAGGGTAAGGCTTCGGGTAAGGGTTAGGGTTAGGGTTAGGGTTAGGGTTAGTGTTAGGGGACAGGGACGGTTTAGGGTACAGGTTAGGGTACGAAAACGCTTTAGGGTGAGCGTACGTGTTAGGGTACGGGTTAGAGTTAGCTTACGGGTTAGGATTAGGGGACGGGTGAGGGTAAGGCTTCGGGTAAGGGTTAGGGTTAGGGTTAGGGTTAGGGGACGGGGACGGGGACGGGGACGGTTTAGGGTACAGGTTAGGGTACGACAACGGTTTAGGGTGAGCGTACGTGTTAGGGTACGGGTTAGTGTTAGCGGACGGGTTAGGTTTAGGGGACGGGTGAGGGTAAGGCTTCGGGTAAGGGTTAGGGTTAGGGTTAGGGTTAGGGGACGGGGACGGTTTAGGGTACAGGTTAGTGTACGACAACGGTTTAGGGTGAGCGTACGTGTTAGTGTACGGGTTAGTGTTAGCGTACGGGTTAGGATTAGGGGACGGGTGAGGGTAAGGCTTCGGGTAAGGGTTAGGGTTAGGCTTAGGCTTAGGGTTAGGGTTAGGGGACGGGGACGGTTTAGGGTACAGGTTAGGGTAGGACAACGGTTTAGGGTGAGCGTACGTCTTAGGGTACGGGTTTGTGTTAGCCTACGGTTTAGGATTAGGGGACGTGTGAGGGTAAGGCTTCGGGTAAGGGTTAGGGTTAGGGTTAGGGTTAGGGTTAGGGGACGGGGACGGTTTAGGGTACAGGTTAGGGTACGACAACGTTTTAGGGTGAGCGTACGTGTTAGGGTACGGTTTAGTGTTACCGTACGGGTTAGGATTAGGGGCCGGGAGAGGGTAAGGCTTCGGGTAAGGGTTAGGTTTAGGGTTAGGGTTAGGGTTAGGGTTAGGGGATGGGGACTGTTTAGGGTACAGGTTAGGGTACGACAACGGTTTAGGGTGAGCGTACGTGTTAGGGTACGGGTTAGTGTTAGCGTACGGGTTAGGATTAGGGGACGGGTGAGGGTAAGGCTTCGGGTAAGGGTTAGGGTTAGGGTTAGGGTTAGGGTTAGGGGACGGGGACGGGGACGGTTTAGGGTACAAGTTAGGGTACGACAACGGTTTAGGGTGAGCGTGCGTGTTAGGGTACGGGTTTGTGTTAGCGTACGTGTTAGGATTAGGGGACGGGTGAGGGTAAGGCTTCGGGTAAGGGTTAGGGTTAGGGTTAGGGGACGGGAAGGGTTTAGGGTACAGGTTAGGGTACGACAACGGTTTAGGGTGAGCGTACGTGTTAGGGTATGGGTTAGTGTTAGCGTACGGGTTAGGATTAGGGGACGGGTGAGGATAAGGCTTCGGGTAAGGGTTAGGGTTAGGGTTAGGGTTAGGGTTAGGGAATGGGGACGGTTTAGGGTACAGTTTAGGGTACGACAACGGTTTAGGGTGAGCGTACATGTTAGGGTACGGGTTAGTGTTAGCGTACGGGTTAGGATAAGGGGACGTGTGAGGATAAGGCTTTGGGTAAGGCTTAGGGTTAGGGTCAGGGTTAGGGTTAGGGTTAGGGGACGGGGACGGTTTAGTGTACAGGTTAGGGTACGTCAATGGTTTAGGGTGAGCGTAGGTGTTAGGGTACGGGTTAGTGTTAGCGTACGGGCTAGGATTAGGGGATGGGTTAGGGTAAGGCTTCGGGTAAGGGTTAGGGTTAGGGTTAGGGATAGGGTTAGGGTTAGGGGACGGGGAAGATTTAGGGTACAGGTTAGGGTACGACAACGTTTTAGGGTGAGCGTACGTGTCAGGGTACGGGTTAGAGTTAGCTTACGGGTTAGGATTAGGGGACGGGTGAGGGTAAGGCTTCGGGTAAGGGTTAGGTTTAGTGTTAGGGTTAGGGTTAGGGGACGGGGACGGGGACGGTTTAGGGTAAAGGTTAGGGTACGACAACGGTTTAGGGTGAGCGTACGTGTTAGGTTACGGGTTAGTGTTAGCTTACGGGTTAGGATTAGGGGACGGTTGAGGGTAAGGCTTTGGGTAATGGTTAGGTTTAGGGTTAGGGTTAGGGTTAGGGGACGGGGACGGTTTAGGGCACAGGTTAGTGTACGCCAACGGTTTAGGGTGAGCGTACGTGTTAGGGTGTGGGTTAGTGTTAGCGTACGTGTTAGGATTAGGGGACGGGTGAGGGTAAGGCTTCGGGTAAGGGTTAGGGTTATTGTGAGGGTTAGGGTTAGGGTTAGGGTTAGGGGAAGGGGACGGGGACGGTTTAGGGTACAGGGTAGGGTACGACAACGGTTTAGGGTGAGGGTACGTGTTAGGGTACGGGTTAGAGTTAGCGTACAGGCTAGGATTAGGGGACGGGTGAGGGTAAGGCTTCGGGTAAGGGTTAGGGTTAGGGTTAGGGATAGGGTTAGGGTTAGGGGACGGGGAAGATTTAGGGTACAGGTTAGGGTACGAAAACGGTTTAGGGTGAGCGTACGTGTTAGGGTACGGGTTAGAGTTAGCTTACGGGTTAGGATTAGGGGACGGGTGCGGGTAAGGCTTCGGGTAAGGGTTAGGTTTAGTGTTAGGGTTAGGGTTAGGGGACGGGGACGGGGACGGTTTAGGGTACAGGTTAGGGTACGACAACGGTTTAGGGTGAGCGTACGTGTTAGGGTACGTGTTAGTGTTAGCGTACGGGTTAGGTTTAGGGGACGGGTGAGGGTAAGGCTTCGGGTAAGGGTTAGGGTTAGTGTTACGGTTAGGGGACGGGGACGGTTTAGGGTACAGGTTAGGGCACGACAACGGTTTAGGGTGAGCGTACGTGTTAGGGTATGGGTTAGGGTTAGCGTACGGGTTAGGGTTAGGGGACGGGTGAGGGTAAGGCTTCGGGTAAGGGTTACGGTTAGGGTTATGGTTAGGGTTAGGGGACGGGGACGGGTACGTTTTAGGGTACAGGTTAGTGTACGACAACGGTTTAGGGTGAGCGTAAGTGTTAGGGTACGGGTTAGTGTTAGCGTACGGGTTAGGATTAGGGGACGGGTGAGGGTAAGGCTTCGGGTAAGGGTTAGTGTTAGGGTTAGGGTTAGGGTTAGGGTTAGGGGACGGGGACGTTTTAGGGTACAGGTTAGGGTACAACAACGGTTTAGGGTGAGCGTACGTGTTAGGGTACGGGTTAGTGTTAGCGTACGGGTTAGGACTAGGGGACGGGTGAGGGTAAGGCTTCGGGTAAGTGTTAGGGTTAGGGTTAGGGTTAGGGTTAGGGTTAGGGGACGGGGACGGTTTAGGGTACAGGTTAGGGTACGACAACGGTTTAGGGTGAGCGTACGTGTTAGGGTACGGGTTAGTGTTAGCGTATGGGTTAGGATTAGGGGACGGGTGAGGGTAAGGCTTCGGGTAAGGGTTAGGGTTAGGGTTAGGGTTAGGGATAGGGTTAGGGTTAGGGGACGGGGACGGTTTAGGGTACAGGTTAGGGTACGACAACGGTTTAGGGTGAGCGTACGTGTTAGGGTACGGGTTAGTGTTAGCGTACGGGTTAGGATTAGGGGACGGGTGAGGGTAAGGCTTCGGGTAAGGGTTAGGGTTAGGGTTAGGGATAGGGTTAGGGTTAGGGGACGGGGAAGATTTAGGGTACAGGTTAGGGTACGACAACGGTTTAGGGTGAGCGTACGTGTTAGGGTACGGGTTAGAGTTAGCTTACGGGTTAGGATTAGGGGACGGGTGAGGGTAAGGCTTCGGGTAAGGGTTACGTTTAGGGTTAGGTTTAGGGTTAGGGTACGGGGACGGGGACGGTTTAGGGTACAGGTTAGGGTACGACAACGGTTTAGGGTGAGCGTACGTGTTAGGGTACGGGTTAGTGTTAGCGTACGGGTTAGGATTAGGGGACGGGTGAGGGTAAGGCTTCGGGTAAGGATTAGGGTTAGGGTTAGGGTTAGGGTTAGGGTTATGGTTAGGGGACGGGGACGGTTTAGAGTACAGGTTAGGGTACGACAACGGTTTAGGGTGAGCGTACGTGTTAGGGTACGGGTTAGTGTTAGCGTACGGGTTAGGATTATGGGATGGGTGAGGGTAAGGCTTCGGGTAAGGGTTAGGGTTAGGGTTAGGGTTAGGGTTAGGGTTAGGGGACGGGGACGGTTTAGGGTACAGGTTAGGGTACGACAACGCTTTAGGGTGAGCGTACGTGTTAGGGTACGGGTTAGTGTTAGTGTACGTGTTAGGATTAGGGGACGGGTGAGGGTAAGGCTTCGGGTAAGGGTTAGAGTTAGGGTTAGGGTTAGGGTTAGGCTTAGGGGACGGGGACGGTTTAGGGTACAGGTTAGGGTACGACAACGGTTTAGGGTGAGCATACGTGTTAGGGTACGGGTTAGTCTTAGCGTACGGGTTAGGATTATGGGACGGGTGAGGGTAAGGCTTCGGGTAAGGGTTAGGGTTAGGGTTAGTGTTAGGGTTAGGGGACGGGGACGGTTTAGGGTACAGGTTAGGGTATGACAACGGTTTAGGGTGAGCGTACGTGTTAGGGTATGGGTTAGTGTTAGCCTACGGGTTAGGATTAGGGGACGGGTGAGGGTAAGGCTTCGGGTTAGGGTTAGGGTTAGGGTTAGGGTTAGGGTTAGGGGACGGGGACGGGGACGGTTTAGGGTACAGGTTAGGGTACGACAACGGTTTAGGGTGAGCGTAGGTGTTAGGGTACGGGTTAGTGTTAGCGTACGGGTTCGGATTAGGGGACGGGTGAGGGTAAGGCTTCGGGTAAGGGTTAGGGTTAGGGTTAGGGTTAGGGTTAGGGTTAGGGTTAGGGGACGGTTTAGGGTACAGGTTAGGGTACGACAACGGTTTAGGGTGAGCGTACGTGTTAGGGTACGGGTTAGTGTTAGCGTACGGGTTAGGATTAGGGGACGGGTGAGGGTAAGGCTTCGGGTAAGGATTAGGGTTAGGGTTAGGGTTAGGGTTAGGGTTAGGGTTAGGGGACGGGGACGGTTTAGGGTACAGGTTAGGGTACGACAATGGTTTAGGGTGAGCGTACGTGTTAGGGTATGGGTTAGTGTTAGCGTACGGGTTAGGATTAGGGGACGGGTGAGGGTAAGGCTTCGGGTAACGGTTAGGGTTAGGGTTAGGGTTAGGGTTAGGGTTAGGATTAGGGGACGGGGACGGTTTAGGGTACAGGTTAGGGTACGACAACGGTTTAGGGTGAGCGTACGTGTTAGGGTACGGGTTAGTGTTAGCGTATGGGTTAGGATTAGGGGACGGGTGAGGGTAAGGCTTCGGGTAAGGGTTAGGGTTAGGGTTAGGGTTAGGGATAGGGTTAGGGTTAGGGGACGGGGACGGTTTAGGGTACAGGTTAGGGTACGACAACGGTTTAGGGTGAGCGTACGTGTTAGGGTACGGGTTAGTGTTAGCGTACGGGCTAGGATTAGGGGACGGGTGAGGGTAAGGCTTCGGGTAAGGGTTAGGGTTAGGGTTAGGGATAGGGTTAGGGTTAGGGGACGGGGAAGATTTAGGGTACAGGTTAGGGTACGACAACGGTTTAGGGTGAGCGTACGTGTTAGGGTACGGGTTAGAGTTAGCTTACGGGTTAGGATTAGGGGACGGGTGAGGGTAAGGCTTCGGGTAAGGGTTACGTTTAGGGTTAGGTTTAGGGTTAGGGTACGGGGACGGGGACGGTTTAGGGTACAGGTTAGGGTACGACAACGGTTTAGGGTGAGCGTACGTGTTAGGGTACGGGTTAGTGTTAGCGTACGGGTTAGGATTAGGGGACGGGTGAGGGTAAGGCTTCGGGTAAGGATTAGGGTTAGGGTTAGGGTTAGGGTTAGGGTTATGGTTAGGGGACGGGGACGGTTTAGGGTACAGGTTAGGGTACGACAACGGTTTAGGGTGAGCGTACGTGTTAGGGTACGGGTTAGTGTTAGCGTACGGGTTAGGATTATGGGATGGGTGAGGGTAAGGCTTCGGGTAAGGGTTAGGGTTAGGGTTAGGGTTAGGGTTAGGGTTAGGGGACGGGGACGGTTTAGGGTACAGGTTAGGGTACGACAACGCTTTAGGGTGAGCGTACGTGTTAGGGTACGGGTTAGTGTTAGTGTACGTGTTAGGATTAGGGGACGGGTGAGGGTAAGGCTTCGGGTAAGGGTTAGAGTTAGGGTTAGGGTTAGGGTTAGGCTTAGGGGACGGGGACGGTTTAGGGTACAGGTTAGGGTACGACAACGGTTTAGGGTGAGCATACGTGTTAGGGTACGGGTTAGTGTTAGCGTACGGGTTAGGATTATGGGACGGGTGAGGGTAAGGCTTCGGGTAAGGGTTAGGGTTAGGGTTAGTGTTAGGGTTAGGGGACGGGGACGGTTTAGGGTACAGGTTAGGGTATGACAACGGTTTAGGGTGAGCGTACGTGTTAGGGTATGGGTTAGTGTTAGCCTACGGGTTAGGATTAGGGGACGGGTGAGGGTAAGGCTTCGGGTTAGGGTTAGGGTTAGGGTTAGGGTTAGGGTTAGGGGACGGGGACGGGGACGGTTTAGGGTACAGGTTAGGGTACGACAACGGTTTAGGGTGAGCGTAGGTGTTAGGGTACGGGTTAGTGTTAGCGTACGGGTTCGGATTAGGGGACGGGTGAGGGTAAGGCTTCGGGTAAGGGTTAGGGTTAGGGTTAGGGTTAGGGTTAGGGTTAGGGTTAGGGGACGGTTTAGGGTACAGGTTAGGGTACGACAACGGTTTAGGGTGAGCGTACGTGTTAGGGTACGGGTTAGTGTTAGCGTACGGGTTAGGATTAGGGGACGGGTGAGGGTAAGGCTTCGGGTAAGGATTAGGGTTAGGGTTAGGGTTAGGGTTAGGGTTAGGGTTAGGGGACGGGGACGGTTTAGGGTACAGGTTAGGGTACGACAACGGTTTAGGGTGAGCGTACGTGTTAGGGTACGGGTTAGTGTTAGCGTACGGGTTAGGATTAGGGGATGGGTGAGGGTAAGGCTTCGGGTAAGAGTTAGGGTTAGGGTTAGGGTTAGGGTTAGGGTTAGGGGACGGGGACGGTTTAGGGTACAGGTTAGGGTACGACAACGGTTTAGGGTGAGCGTACGTGTTAGGATACGGGTTAGTGTTAGCGTACGGGATAGGATTAGGGGACGGGTGAGGGTAAGGCTTCGGTTAACTGTTAGGGTTAGGGTTAGGGTTAGGGTTAGGGGACGGGGACGGTTTAGGGTACAGGTTAGGGTACGACAACGGTTTAGGGTGAGCGTACGTGTTAGGGTACGGGTTAGTGTTAGCGTGCGGACTAGGAGTAGGGGACGGGTGAGGGTAAGGCTTCGGGTAAGGGTTAGTGTTAGGGTTAGGGATAGGGTTAGGGGTAGGGGACGGGGAAGATTTAGGGTACAGGTTAGGGTACGACAAAGGTTTAGGGTGAGCGTACGTGTTAGGGTACGGGTTAGTGTTAGCATACGGGTAGGATTAGGAGACGGGTGAGGGTAAGGCTTCGGGTAAGGGTTAGGGTTAGGGTTAGGGTTAGGTTTAGGGGACGGGGACGGTTTAGGGTACAGGTTAGGGTACGACAACGGTTTAGGGTGAGCGTACCTGTTAGGGTACGGTTTAGTGTTAGCGTACGGGTTAGGATTAGGGGACGGGTGAGGGTAAGGCTTCGGGTAAGAGTTAGGGTTAGGGTTAGGGTTAGGGTTAGGGGACGGGGACGGTTTAGGGTACAGGTTAGGGTACGACAACGGTTTAGGGTGAGCGTACGTGTTAGGGTACGGGTTAGTGTTAGCGTACGGGCTAGGATTAGGGGACGGGTGAGGGTAAGGCTTCGGGTAAGGGTTAGGGTTAGGGTTAGGGTTAGGGTTAGTGTTAGGGGACAGGGACGGTTTAGGGTACAGGTTAGGGTACGAAAACGCTTTAGGGTGAGCGTACGTGTTAGGGTACGGGTTAGAGTTAGCTTACGGGTTAGGATTAGGGGACGGGTGAGGGTAAGGCTTCGGGTAAGGGTTAGGGTTAGGGTTAGGGTTAGGGGACGGGGACGGGGACGGGGACGGTTTAGGGTACAGGTTAGGGTACGACAACGGTTTAGGGTGAGCGTACGTGTTAGGGTACGGGTTAGTGTTAGCGGACGGGTTAGGTTTAGGGGACGGGTGAGGGTAAGGCTTCGGGTAAGGGTTAGGGTTAGGGTTAGGGTTAGGGGACGGGGACGGTTTAGGGTACAGGTTAGTGTACGACAACGGTTTAGGGTGAGCGTACGTGTTAGTGTACGGGTTAGTGTTAGCGTACGGGTTAGGATTAGGGGACGGGTGAGGGTAAGGCTTCGGGTAAGGGTTAGGGTTAGGCTTAGGCTTAGGGTTAGGGTTAGGGGACGGGGACGGTTTAGGGTACAGGTTAGGGTAGGACAACGGTTTAGGGTGAGCGTACGTCTTAGGGTACGGGTTTGTGTTAGCCTACGGTTTAGGATTAGGGGACGTGTGAGGGTAAGGCTTCGGGTAAGGGTTAGGGTTAGGGTTAGGGTTAGGGTTAGGGGACGGGGACGGTTTAGGGTACAGGTTAGGGTACGACAACGTTTTAGGGTGAGCGTACGTGTTAGGGTACGGTTTAGTGTTACCGTACGGGTTAGGATTAGGGGCCGGGAGAGGGTAAGGCTTCGGGTAAGGGTTAGGTTTAGGGTTAGGGTTAGGGTTAGGGTTAGGGGATGGGGACTGTTTAGGGTACAGGTTAGGGTACGACAACGGTTTAGGGTGAGCGTACGTGTTAGGGTACGGGTTAGTGTTAGCGTACGGGTTAGGATTAGGGGACGGGTGAGGGTAAGGCTTCGGGTAAGGGTTAGGGTTAGGGTTAGGGTTAGGGTTAGGGGACGGGGACGGGGACGGTTTAGGGTACAAGTTAGGGTACGACAACGGTTTAGGGTGAGCGTGCGTGTTAGGGTACGGGTTTGTGTTAGCGTACGTGTTAGGATTAGGGGACGGGTGAGGGTAAGGCTTCGGGTAAGGGTTAGGGTTAGGGTTAGGGGACGGGAAGGGTTTAGGGTACAGGTTAGGGTACGACAACGGTTTAGGGTGAGCGTACGTGTTAGGGTATGGGTTAGTGTTAGCGTACGGGTTAGGATTAGGGGACGGGTGAGGATAAGGCTTCGGGTAAGGGTTAGGGTTAGGGTTAGGGTTAGGGTTAGGGAATGGGGACGGTTTAGGGTACAGTTTAGGGTACGACAACGGTTTAGGGTGAGCGTACATGTTAGGGTACGGGTTAGTGTTAGCGTACGGGTTAGGATAAGGGGACGTGTGAGGATAAGGCTTTGGGTAAGGCTTAGGGTTAGGGTCAGGGTTAGGGTTAGGGTTAGGGGACGGGGACGGTTTAGTGTACAGGTTAGGGTACGTCAATGGTTTAGGGTGAGCGTAGGTGTTAGGGTACGGGTTAGTGTTAGCGTACGGGCTAGGATTAGGGGATGGGTTAGGGTAAGGCTTCGGGTAAGGGTTAGGGTTAGGGTTAGGGATAGGGTTAGGGTTAGGGGACGGGGAAGATTTAGGGTACAGGTTAGGGTACGACAACGTTTTAGGGTGAGCGTACGTGTCAGGGTACGGGTTAGAGTTAGCTTACGGGTTAGGATTAGGGGACGGGTGAGGGTAAGGCTTCGGGTAAGGGTTAGGTTTAGTGTTAGGGTTAGGGTTAGGGGACGGGGACGGGGACGGTTTAGGGTAAAGGTTAGGGTACGACAACGGTTTAGGGTGAGCGTACGTGTTAGGTTACGGGTTAGTGTTAGCTTACGGGTTAGGATTAGGGGACGGTTGAGGGTAAGGCTTTGGGTAATGGTTAGGTTTAGGGTTAGGGTTAGGGTTAGGGGACGGGGACGGTTTAGGGCACAGGTTAGTGTACGCCAACGGTTTAGGGTGAGCGTACGTGTTAGGGTGTGGGTTAGTGTTAGCGTACGTGTTAGGATTAGGGGACGGGTGAGGGTAAGGCTTCGGGTAAGGGTTAGGGTTATTGTGAGGGTTAGGGTTAGGGTTAGGGTTAGGGGAAGGGGACGGGGACGGTTTAGGGTACAGGGTAGGGTACGACAACGGTTTAGGGTGAGGGTACGTGTTAGGGTACGGGTTAGAGTTAGCGTACAGGCTAGGATTAGGGGACGGGTGAGGGTAAGGCTTCGGGTAAGGGTTAGGGTTAGGGTTAGGGATAGGGTTAGGGTTAGGGGACGGGGAAGATTTAGGGTACAGGTTAGGGTACGAAAACGGTTTAGGGTGAGCGTACGTGTTAGGGTACGGGTTAGAGTTAGCTTACGGGTTAGGATTAGGGGACGGGTGCGGGTAAGGCTTCGGGTAAGGGTTAGGTTTAGTGTTAGGGTTAGGGTTAGGGGACGGGGACGGGGACGGTTTAGGGTACAGGTTAGGGTACGACAACGGTTTAGGGTGAGCGTACGTGTTAGGGTACGTGTTAGTGTTAGCGTACGGGTTAGGTTTAGGGGACGGGTGAGGGTAAGGCTTCGGGTAAGGGTTAGGGTTAGTGTTACGGTTAGGGGACGGGGACGGTTTAGGGTACAGGTTAGGGCACGACAACGGTTTAGGGTGAGCGTACGTGTTAGGGTATGGGTTAGGGTTAGCGTACGGGTTAGGGTTAGGGGACGGGTGAGGGTAAGGCTTCGGGTAAGGGTTACGGTTAGGGTTATGGTTAGGGTTAGGGGACGGGGACGGGTACGTTTTAGGGTACAGGTTAGTGTACGACAACGGTTTAGGGTGAGCGTAAGTGTTAGGGTACGGGTTAGTGTTAGCGTACGGGTTAGGATTAGGGGACGGGTGAGGGTAAGGCTTCGGGTAAGGGTTAGTGTTAGGGTTAGGGTTAGGGTTAGGGTTAGGGGACGGGGACGTTTTAGGGTACAGGTTAGGGTACAACAACGGTTTAGGGTGAGCGTACGTGTTAGGGTACGGGTTAGTGTTAGCGTACGGGTTAGGACTAGGGGACGGGTGAGGGTAAGGCTTCGGGTAAGTGTTAGGGTTAGGGTTAGGGTTAGGGTTAGGGTTAGGGGACGGGGACGGTTTAGGGTACAGGTTAGGGTACGACAACGGTTTAGGGTGAGCGTACGTGTTAGGGTACGGGTTAGTGTTAGCGTATGGGTTAGGATTAGGGGACGGGTGAGGGTAAGGCTTCGGGTAAGGGTTAGGGTTAGGGTTAGGGTTAGGGATAGGGTTAGGGTTAGGGGACGGGGACGGTTTAGGGTACAGGTTAGGGTACGACAACGGTTTAGGGTGAGCGTACGTGTTAGGGTACGGGTTAGTGTTAGCGTACGGGTTAGGATTAGGGGACGGGTGAGGGTAAGGCTTTGGGTAAGGGTTAGGGTTAGGGTTAGGGATAGGGTTAGGGTTAGGGGACGGGGAAGATTTAGGGTACAGGTTAGGGTACGACAACGGTTTAGGGTGAGCGTACGTGTTAGGGTACGGGTTAGAGTTAGCTTACGGGTTAGGATTAGGGGACGGGTGAGGGTAAGGCTTCGGGTAAGGGTTACGTTTAGGGTTAGGTTTAGGGTTAGGGTACGGGGACGGGGACGGTTTAGGGTACAGGTTAGGGTACGACAACGGTTTAGGGTGAGCGTACGTGTTAGGGTACGGGTTAGTGTTAGCGTACGGGTTAGGATTAGGGGACGGGTGAGGGTAAGGCTTCGGGTAAGGATTAGGGTTAGGGTTAGGGTTAGGGTTAGGGTTATGGTTAGGGGACGGGGACGGTTTAGGGTACAGGTTAGGGTACGACAACGGTTTAGGGTGAGCGTACGTGTTAGGGTACGGGTTAGTGTTAGCGTACGGGTTAGGATTATGGGATGGGTGAGGGTAAGGCTTCGGGTAAGGGTTAGGGTTAGGGTTAGGGTTAGGGTTAGGGTTAGGGGACGGGGACGGTTTAGGGTACAGGTTAGGGTACGACAACGCTTTAGGGTGAGCGTACGTGTTAGGGTACGGGTTAGTGTTAGTGTACGGGTTAGGATTAGGGGACGGGTGAGGGTAAGGCTTCGGGTAAGGGTTAGAGTTAGGGTTAGGGTTAGGGTTAGGCTTAGGGGACGGGGACGGTTTAGGGTACAGGTTAGGGTACGACAACGGTTTAGGGTGAGCGTACGTGTTAGGGTACGGGTTAGTGTTAGCGTACGGGTTAGGATTATGGGACGGGTGAGGGTAAGGCTTCGGGTAAGGGTTAGGGTTAGGGTTAGTGTTAGGGTTAGGGGACGGGGACGGTTTAGGGTACAGGTTAGGGTATGACAACGGTTTAGGGTGAGCGTACGTGTTAGGGTATGGGTTAGTGTTAGCGTACGGGTTAGGATTAGGGGACGGGTGAGGGTAAGGCTTCGGGTTAGGGTTAGGGTTAGGGTTAGGGTTAGGGTTAGGGGACGGGGACGGGGACGGTTTAGGGTACAGGTTAGGGTACGACAACGGTTTAGGGTGAGCGTACGTGTTAGGGTACGGGTTAGTGTTAGCGTACGGGTTAGGATTAGGGGACGGGTGAGGGTAAGGCTTCGGGTAAGGGTTAGGGTTAGGGTTAGGGTTAGGGTTAGGGTTAGGGTTCGGGGACGGTTTAGGGTACAGGTTAGGGTATGACAACGGTTTAGGGTGAGCGTACGTGTGAGGGTACGGGTTAGTGTTAGCGTACGGGTTAGGATTAGGGGACGGGTGAGGGTAAGGCTTCGGGTAAGGATTAGGGTTAGGGTTAGGGTTAGGGTTAGGGTTAGGGTTAGGGGACGGGGACGGTTTAGGGTACAGGTTAGGGTACGACAATGGTTTAGGGTGAGCGTACGTGTTAGGGTATGGGTTAGTGTTAGCGTACGGGTTAGGATTAGGGGACGGGTGAGGGTAAGGCTTCGGGTAACGGTTAGGGTTAGGGTTAGGGTTAGGGTTAGGGAGGATTAGGGGACGGGGACGGTTTAGGGTACAGGTTAGGGTACGACAACGGTTTAGGGTGAGCGTACGTGTTAGGGTACGGGTTAGTGTTAGCGTACGGATTAGGATTAGGGGACGGGTGAGGGTAAGGCTTCGGGTAAGGGTTAGGGTTAGGGTTAGGGATAGGGTTAGGGTCAGGGTTAGGGGACGGCGACGGTTTAGGGTACAGGTTAGGGTACGACAACGGTTTAGGGTGAGCGTACGTGTTAGGGTACGGGTTAGTGTTAGCGTACGGGCTAGGATTAGGGGACGGGTGAGGGTAAGGCTTTGGGTAAGGGTTAGGGTTAGGGTTAGGGATAGGGTTAGGGTTAGGGGACGGGGAAGATTTAGGGTACAGGTTAGCGTACGACAACGGTTTAGGGTGAGCGTACGTGTTAGGGTACGGGTTAGAGTTAGCTTACGGGTTAGGATTAGGGGACGGGTGAGTGTAAGGCTTCGGGTAAGGGTTAGGTTTAGTGTTAGGGTTTGGGTTGGGGACGGGGACGGGGACGGTTTAGGGTACAGGTTAGAGTAGGACAACGGTTTAGGCTGAGCGTACGTGTTAGGGTATGGGTTAGTGTTAGCGTAAGGGTTAGGATTAGGGGACGGGTGAGGGTAAGGCTTCGGGTAAGTGTTAGGGTTAGGGTAGGGTAGGGTTAGGGGACGGGGACGGTTTGGGTACAGGTTAGGGTGCGACAACGGTTTAGGGTGAGCGTACGTGTTAGGGTACGGGTTAGGGTTAGCGTACGGGTTAGGATTAGGGGACGGGTGAGGGTAAGGCTTCGGGTAAGGGTTAGGGTTAGGGTTAGGGTTAGGGTTAGGGTTAGGTGACGGGGACAGTTTAGGGTACAGTTTAGGGTACGACAACGGTTTAGGGTGAGCGTACGTGTTAGGGTACGGGTTAGTGTTAGCGTACGGGTTAGGATTAGGGGACGGGTGAGGGTAAGGCTTCGGGTAAGGGTTAGCGTTAGGTATAGGGTTAGGGTTAGGGTTAGGGGACGGGGACGGTTTAGGGTACAGGTTAGGGTACGACAACGGTTTAGGGTGAGCGTACGTGTTAGGGTACGGGTTAGTGTTAGCGTACGGGTTAGGATTAGGGGACGGGTGAGGGTAAGGCTTCGGGTAAGGGTTAGGGTTAGGGTTAGGTTTAGGGTTAGGGGACGGGGACGGTTTAGGGTACAGGTTAGGGTACGACAACGGTTTAGGGTGAGCGTACGTGTTAGGGTACAGGTTAGTGGTAGCGTACGGGTTAGGATTAGGGGACGGGTGAGGGTAAGGCTTCGGGTAAGTGTTAGGGTTAGGGTTAGGGTTAGGGGACGGGACGGGGACGGTATAGGGTACATTTTAGGGTACGACAACGGTTTAGGGTGAGCGTACGTGTTAGGGTACGGATTAGTGTTAGCTTACGGGCTAGGATTAGGGTACGGGTGAGTGTAAGGCTTCGGGTAAGGGTTAGGGTTAGGGTTAGGGTTAGGGTTAGGGTTAGGGGACGGGGACGGTTTAGGGTACAGGTTAGGGTACGACAACTGTTTAGGGTGAGCGTACGTGTTAGGGTACGGGTTAGTGTTAGCGTACGGGTTAGGATTAGGGGACGGGTTAGGGTAAGGCTTCGGGTAAGGCTTCGGGTAAGGGTTAGGGTTAGGGTTAGGTTTAGGGGACGGGGGCGGTTTAGGGTACAGGTTAGGGTACGACAACGGTTTAGGGTGAGCGTACGTGTTAGGGTACGGGTTAGTGTTAGCGTACGGGTTAGGATTAGGGGACGGGTGAGGGTAAGGCTTCGGGTAAGGGTTAGGGTTAGGGTTAGGGTTAGGGTTAGGGTTAGGGGACGGGGACGGTTTAGGGTACAGGTTAGGGTACGACAACGGTTTAGGGTGAGCGTACGTGTTAGGGTACGGGTTAGTGTTAGCGTACGGGTTAGGATTAGGGGACGGGTGAGGGTAAGGCTTCGGGTAAGGCTTAGGGTTAGGGTTAGGGTTAGGGTTAGGGGACGGGGACGGTTTAGGGTACAGGTTAGGGTACGACAACGGTTTAGGGTGAGCGTACGTGTTAGGGTACGGGTTAGTGTTAGCGTACGGGTTAGGATTAGGGGACGGGTGAGGGTAAGGCTTCGGGTAAGGGTTAGGGTTAGGGTTAG
>NC_143138.1:105020686-105083186 GCF_059928025.1 Delphinapterus leucas
AGGGTACGGGTTAGTGTTAGCGTATGGGTTAGGATTAGGGGACGGGTGAGGGTAAGGCTTCGGGTAAGGGTTAGGGTTAGGGTTAGGGGACGGGGACGGTTTAGGGTACAGGTTAGGGTACGACAACGGTTTAGGGTGAGCGTACGTGTTAGGGTATGGGTTAGTGTTAGCGTACGGGTTAGGATTAGGGGACGGGTGAGGGTAAGGCTTCGGGTAAGGGTTAGGGTTAGGGTTAGGGTTAGGGTTAGGGAACGGGGACGGTTTAGGGTACAGTTTAGGGTACGACAACGGTTTAGGGTGAGCGTACGTGTTAGGGTACGGGTTAGTGTTAGCGTACGGGTTAGGATTAGGGGACGGGTGAGGGTAAGGCTTTGGGTAAGGGTTAGGGTTAGGGTTAGGGTTAGGGTTAGGGTTAGGGGACGGGGACGGTTTAGGGTACAGGTTAGGGTACGACAATGGTTTAGGGTGAGCGTACGTGTTAGGGTACGGGTTAGTGTTAGCGTACGGGTTAGGATTAGGGGACGGGTTAGGGTAAGGCTTCGGGTAAGGGTTAGGGTTAGGGTTAGGGATAGGGTTAGGGTTAGGGGACGGGGACGGTTTAGGGTACAGGTTAGGGTACGACAACGGTTTAGGGTGAGCGTACGTGTTAGGGTACGGGTTAGAGTTAGCGTACGGGTTAGGATTAGGGGACGGGTGAGGGTAAGGCTTCGGGTAAGGGTTAGGTTTAGGGTTAGGGTTAGGGTTAGGGGACGGGGACGGGGACGGTTTAGGGTAAAGGTTAGGGTACGACAACGGTTTAGGGTGAGCGTACGTGTTAGGGTACGGGTTAGTGTTAGCTTACGGGTTAGGATTAGGGGACGGGTGAGGGTAAGGCTTTGGGTAATGGTTAGGGTTAGGGTTAGGGTTAGGGTTAGGGGACGGGGACGGTTTAGGGCACAGGTTAGGGTACGCCAACGGTTTAGGGTGAGCGTACGTGTTAGGGTATGGGTTAGTGTTAGCGTACGTGTTAGGATTAGGGGACGGGTGAGGGTAAGGCTTCGGGTAAGGGTTAGGGTTATGGTGAGGGTTAGGGTTAGGGTTAGGGTTAGGGTTAGGGAACGGGGACGGTTTAGGGTACAGGTTAGGGTACGACAACGGTTTAGTGTGAGCGTACGTGTTAGGGTACGGTTTAGTGTTAGCATATGGGCTAGGATTAGGGCACGTGTGAGGGTAAGGCTTTGGGTAAGGGTTAGGGTTAGGGTTAGGGATAGGGTTAGGGTTAGGGGACGGGGTAAATATAGGGTACAGGTTAGGGTACGACAACGGTTTAGGGTGAGCCTACGTGTTAGGGTACGGGTTAGAGTTAGCTTACCGGTTAGGATTAGGGGACGGGTGAGGGTAAGGCTTCGGGTAAGGTTTAGGTTTAGTGTTAGGGTTAGGGTTAGGGGACGGGGACGGGGACGGTTTAGGGTACAGGTTAGGGTACGACAATGGTTTAGGGTGAGCGTACGTGTTAGGGTACGGGTTAGTGTTAGCGTACGGATTAGGATTAGGGGACGGGTGAGGGTAAGGCTTCGGGTAAGGGTTAAGGTTAGGGTTAGGGTTAGGGGACGGGGACCGTTTAGGGTACAGGTTAGGGTACGACAACGGTTTAGGGTGAGCGTACGTGTTAGGGTATGGGTTAGGGTTAGCGTACGGGTTAGGATTAGGGGACGGGTGAGGGTAAGGCTTCGGGTAAGGGTTAGGGTTAGGGTTATGGTTAGGGTTAGGGGACGGGGACGGGTACGTTTTAGGGTACAGGTTAGGGTACGACAACGGTTTAGGGTGAGCGTAAGTGTTAGGGTACGGGTTAGTGTTAGCGTACGGGTTAGGATTAGGGGACGGGTGAGGGTAAGGCTTCGGGTAAGGGTTAGTGTTAGGGTTAGGGTTAGGGTTAGGGTTAGGGGACGGGGACGGTTTAGGGTACAGGTTAGGGTACGACAACGGTTTAGGGTGAGCGTACGTGTTAGGGTACGGGTTAGTGTTAGCGTACGGGTTAGGATTAGGGGACGGGTGAGGGTAAGGCTTCGGGTAAGTGTTAGGGTTAGGGTTAGGGTTAGGGTTAGGGTTAGGGGACGGGGACGGTTTAGGGTACAGGTTAGGGTACGACAACGGTTTAGGGTGAGCGTACGTGTTAGGGTACGGGTTAGTGTTAGCGTACGGGTTAGGACTAGGGGACGGGTGAGGGTAAGGCTTCGGGTAAGTGTTAGGGTTAGGGTTAGGGTTAGGGTTAGGGGACGGGGACGGTTTAGGGTACAGGTTAGGGTACGACAACGGTTTAGGGTGAGCGTACGTGTTAGGGTATGGGTTAGTGTTAGCGTACGGGTTAGGATTAGGGGACGGGTGAGGGTAAGGCTTCGGGTAAGGGTTAGGATTCGGGTTAGGGTTAGGGTTCGGGTTAGGGGACGGGGATGATTTAGGGTACAGGTTAGGGTACGACAACGGTTTAGGGTGAGCGTACGTGTTAGGGTACGGGTTAGTGTTAGCGTACGCGTTAGGATTAGGGGACGGGTGAGGGTAAGGCTTCGGGTAAGGGTTAGGGTTAGGGTTAGGGTTCGGGTTAGGGTTAGGGGACCGGGACTGTTTAGGGTACAGGTTAGGGTACGACAACGATTTAGGGTGAGCGTACGTGTTAGGGTACGGTTTAGTGTTAGTGTACGGGTTAGGATTAGGGGACGGGTGAGGGTAAGGCTTCGGGTAAGGGTTAGGGTTAGGGTTAGGGTTAGGGATAGGGTTAGGGTTAGGGGACGGGGACGGTTTAGGGTACAGGTTAGGGTACGACAACGGTTTAGGGTGAGCGTACGTGTTAGGGTACGGGTTAGTGTTAGCGTACAGGTTAGGATTAGGGGACGGGTGAGGGTAAGGCTTCGGGTAAGGGTTAGGGTTAGGGTTAGGGATAGGGTTAGGGTTAGGGGACGGGGAAGATTTAGGGTACAGGTTAGGGTACGACAACGGTTTAGGGTGAGCGTACGTGTTAGGGTACGGGTTAGAGTTAGCTTACGGGTTAGGATTAGGGGACGGGTGAGGGTAAGGCTTCGGGTAAGGGTTACGTTTAGGGTTAGGTTTAGGGTTAGGGTACGGGGACGGGGACGGTTTAGGGTACAGGTTAGGGTACGACAACGGTTTAGGGTGAGCGTACGTGTTAGGGTACGGGTTAGTGTTAGCGTACGGGTTAGGATTAGGGGACGGGTGAGGGTAAGGCTTCGGGTAAGGATTAGGGTTAGGGTTAGGGTTAGGGTTAGGGTTAGGGTTAGGGGACGGGGACGGTTTAGGGTACAGGTTAGGGTACGACAACGCTTTAGGGTGAGCGTACGTGTTAGGGTATGGGTTAGTGTTAGCGTACGTGTTAGGATTAGGGGACGGGTGAGGGTAAGGCTTCGGGTAAGGGTTAGAGTTAGGGTTAGGGTTAGGGTTAGGCTTAGGGGACGGGGACGGTTCAGGGTACAGGTTAGTGTACGACAACGGTTTAGGGTGAGCATACGTGTTAGGGTACGGGTTAGTGTTAGCGTACGGGTTAGGATTATGGGACGGGTGAGGGTAAGGCTTCGGGTAAGGGTTAGGGTTAGGGTTAGTGTTAGGGTTAGGGGACGGGGACGGTTTAGGGTACAGGTTAGGGTATGACAACGGTTTAGGGTGAGCGTACGTGTTAGGGTATGGGTTAGTGTTAGCCTACGGGTTAGGATTAGGGGACGGGTGAGTGTAAGGCTTCGGGTTAGGGTTAGGGTTAGGGTTAGGGTTAGGGTTAGGGTTAGGGGACGGGGACGGGGACGGTTTAGGGTACAGGTTAGGGTACGACAACGGTTTAGGGTGAGCGTAGGTGTTAGGGTACGGGTTAGTGTTAGCGTACGGGTTCGGATTAGGGGACGGGTGAGGGTAAGGCTTCGGGTAAGGGTTAGGGTTAGGGTTAGGGTTAGGGTTAGGGTTAGGGTTAGGGGACGGTTTAGGGTACAGGTTAGGGTACGACAACGTTTTAGGGTGAGCGTACGTGTTAGGGTACGGGTTAGTGTTAGCGTACGGGTTAGGATTAGGGGACGGGTGAGGGTAAGGCTTCGGGTAAGGATTAGGGTTAGGGTTAGGGTTAGGGTTAGGGTTAGGGTTAGGGGACGGGGACGGTTTAGGGTACAGGTTAGGGTACGACAACGGTTTAGGGTGAGCGTACGTGTTAGGGTACGGGTTAGTGTTAGCGTACGGGTTAGGATTAGGGGATGGGTGAGGGTAAGGCTTCGGGTAAGGGTTAGGGTTAGGGTTAGGGTTAGGGTTAGGGTTAGGGGACGGGGACGGTTTAGGGTACAGGTTAGGGCACGACAACGCTTTAGGGTGAGCGTACGTGTTAGGGTACGGGTTAGTGTTAGCGTACGTGTTAGGATTAGGGGACGGGTGAGGGTAAGGCTTCGGGTAAGGGTTAGAGTTAGGGTTAGGGTTAGGGTTAGGCTTAGGGGACGGGGACGGTTTAGGGTACAG
Source organism: Delphinapterus leucas (assembly GCF_059928025.1). Lineage (NCBI taxonomy): Eukaryota > Metazoa > Chordata > Mammalia > Artiodactyla > Monodontidae > Delphinapterus > Delphinapterus leucas. Next base: position 105,025,166 of record NC_143138.1, read on the forward strand.
GTTAGGGTACGACAACGGTTTAGGGTGAGCATACGTGTTAGGGTACGGGTTAGTGTTAGCGTACGGGTTAGGATTATGGGACGGGTGAGGGTAAGGCTTCGGGTAAGGGTTAGGGTTAGGGTTAGTGTTAGGGTTAGGGGACGGGGACGGTTTAGGGTACAGGTTAGGGTATGACAACGGTTTAGGGTGAGCGTACGTGTTAGGGTATGGGTTAGTGTTAGCCTACGGGTTAGGATTAGGGGACGGGTGAGGGTAAGGCTTTGGGTTAGGGTTAGGGTTAGGGTTAGGGTTAGGGTTAGGGGACGGGGACGGGGACGGTTTAGGGTACAGGTTAGGGTACGACAACGGTTTAGGGTGAGCGTAGGTGTTAGGGTACGGGTTAGTGTTAGCGTACGGGTTCGGATTAGGGGACGGGTGAGGGTAAGGCTTCGGGTAAGGGTTAGGGTTAGGGTTAGGGTTAGGGTTAGGGTTAGGGTTAGGGGACGGTTTAGGGTACAGGTTAGGGTACGACAACGGTTTAGGGTGAGCGTACGTGTTAGGGTACGGGTTAGTGTTAGCGTACGGGTTAGGATTAGGGGACGGGTGAGGGTAAGGCTTCGGGTAAGGGTTAGGGTTAGGGTTAGGGTTAGGGTTAGGATTAGGGGACGGGGACGGTTTAGGGTACGACAACAGTTTAGGGTGAGCGTACGTGTTACGGTACGGTTTAGTGTTAGCGTACGGGTTAGGATTAGGGGACGGGTGAGGGTAAGGCTTCGGGTAAGGGTTAGGGTTAGGGTTAGGGTTAGGGTTAGGGGACGGGGACGGTTTAGGGTACAGGTTATGGTATGACAATGGTTTAGGGTGAGCGTACGTGTTAGGGTACGGGTTAGTGTTAGCGTACGGGTTAGGATTAGGGGACGGGTGAGGGTAAGGCTTCGGGTAAGGGTTAGGGTTAGGGTTAGGGTTAGGGGACGGGGACGGGGACGGGGACGGTTTAGGGTACAGGTTAGGGTACGACAACGGTTTAGGGTGAGCGTACGTGTTAGGGTACGGGTTAGTGTTAGCGTACGGGTTAGGATTAGGGGACGGGTGAGGGTAAGGCTTGGGGTAAGGGTTAGGGTTAGGGTTAGGGTTAGGGTTAGGGGACGGGGACAGTTTAGGGTACAGGTTAGGGTACGACAACGGTTTAGGGTGAGCGTACGTGTTAGGGTACGGGTTAGTGTTAGCGTACGGGTTAGGATTAGGGGACGGGTGAGGGTAAGGCTTCGGGTAAGGGTTAGGGTTAGGGTTAGGGTTAGGGTTAGGGGACCGGGACGGTTTAGGGTACAGGTTAGGGTACGACAATGGTTTAGGGTGAGCGTACGTGTTAGGGTATGGGTTAGTGTTAGCGTACGGGTTAGGATTAGGGGACGGGTGAGGGTAAGGCTTCGGGTAACGGTTAGGGTTAGGGTTAGGGTTAGGGTTAGGGTTAGGATTAGGGGACGGGTACGGTTTAGGGTACAGGTTAGGGTACGACAACGGTTTAGGGTGAGCGTACGTGTTAGGGTACGGGTTAGTGTTAGCGTACGGGTTAGGATTAGGGGACGGGTGAGGGTAAGGCTTCGGGTAAGGGTTAGGGTTAGGGTTAGGGTTAGGGTTAGGGTTAGCGGACCGTGACGGTTTAGGGTACAGGTTAGGGTACGACAACGGTTTCGGGTGAGCGTACGTGTTAGGGTACGGGTTAGTGTTAGCATACGGGTTAGGATTAGGGGACGGGTGAGGGTAAGGCTTCGGGTAAGGGTTAGGGTTAGGGTTAGGGTTAGGGTTAGGGTTAGGGGACGGGGACGGTTTAGGGTACAGGTTAGGGTACGACAACGGTTTAGGGTGAGCGTACGTGTTAGGGTACGGGTTAGTGTTAGCGTACGGGTTAGGATTAGGGGACGGGTGAGGGTAAGGCTTCGGGTAAGGCTTAGGGTTAGGGTTAGGGTTAGGGTTAGGGGACGGGGACGGTTTAGGGTACAGGTTAGGGTACGACAACGGTTTAGGGTGAGCGTACGTGTTAGGGTACGGGTTAGTGTTAGCGTACGGGTTAGGATTAGGGGATGGGTGAGGGTAAGGCTTCGGGTAAGGGTTAGGGTTAGGGTTAGGGTTAGGGTTAGGGTTAGGGGATGGGGACGGTTTAGGGTACAGGTTAGGGTACGACAACGCTTTAGGGTGAGCGTACGTGTTAGGGTACCGGTTAGTGTTAGCGTACGGGTTAGGATTAGGGGACGGGTGAGGGTAAGGCTTCGGGTAAGGGTTAGAGTTAGGGTTAGGGTTAGGGTTAGGCTTAGGGGACCGGGACGGTTTAGGGTACAGGTTAGGGTACGACAACGGTTTAGGGTGAGCATACGTGTTAGGGTACGGGTTAGTGTTAGCGTACGGGTTAGGATTATGGGACGGGTGAGGGTAAGGCTTCGGGTAAGGGTTAGGGTTAGGGTTAGTGTTAGGGTTAGGGGACGGGGACGGTTTAGGGTACAGGTTAGGGTACGACAACAGTTTAGGGTGACCATACGTGTTAGGGTACGGGTTAGTGTTAGCGTACGGGTTAGGTTTAGGGGACGGGTGAGGGTAAGGCTTCGGGTAAGGTTTAGGGTTAGGGTTAGGTTTAGGGGATGGTGACGGTTTAGGGTACAGGTTATGGTACGACAACGGTTTAGGGTGAGCGTACGTGTTAGGGTACGGGTTAGTGTTAGCGTACGGGTTAGGATTAGGGGACGGGTGAGGGTAAGGCTTCGGGTAAGGGTTAGGATTAGGGTTAGGGTTAGGGTTAGGATTAGGGGACGGGGACGGTTTAGGGTACGACAACAGTTTAGAGTGAGCGTACGTGTTACGGTACGGTTTAGTGTTAGCGTACGGGTTAGGATTAGGGGACGGGTGAGGGTAAGGCTTCGGGTAAGGGTTAGGGTTAGGGTTAGGGTTAGGGTTAGGGGACGGGGACGGTTTAGGGTACAGGTTAGGGTACGACAACGGTTTAGGGTGAGCGTACGTGTTAGGGTACGGGTTAGTGTTAGCGTACGGGTTAGGATTAGGGGACGGGTGAGGGTAAGGCTTCGGGTAAGGGTTAGGGTTAGGGTTAGGGTTAGGGTTAGGGGACCGGGACGGTTTAGGGTACAGCTTAGGGTACGACAACGGTTTAGGGTGAGCGTACGTGTTAGGGTATGGGTTAGTGTTAGCGTACGGGTTAGGATTAGGGGACGGGTGAGGGTAAGGCTTCGGGTAACGGTTAGGGTTAGGGTTAGGGTTAGGGTTAGGGTTAGGATTAGGGGACGGGTACGGTTTAGGGTACAGGTTAGGGTACGACAACGGTTTAGGGTGAGCGTACGTGTTAGGGTACGGGTTAGTGTTAGCGTACGGGTTAGGATTAGGGGACGGGTGAGGGTAAGGCTTCGGGTAAGGGTTAGAGTTAGGGTTAGGGTTAGGGTTAGGCTTAGGGGACGGGGACGGTTTAGGGTACAGGTTAGGGTACGACAACGGTTTAGGGTGAGCATACGTGTTAGGGTACGGGTTAGTGTTAGCGTACAGGTTAGGATTATGGGACGGGTGAGGGTAAGGCTTCGGGTAAGGGTTAGGGTTAGGGTTAGTGTTAGGGTTAGGGGACGGGGACGGTTTAGGGTACAGGTTAGGGTATGACAACGGTTTAGGGTGAGCGTACGTGTTAGGGTATGGGTTAGTGTTAGCGTACGGGTTAGGATTAGGGGACGGGTGAGGGTAAGGCTTCGGGTTAGGGTTAGGGTTAGGGTTAGGGTTAGGGTTAGGGGACGGGGACGGGGACGGTTTAGGGTACAGGTTAGGGTACGACAACGGTTTAGGGTGAGCGTACGTGTTAGGGTACGGGTTAGTTTTAGCGTATGGGTTCGGATTAGGGGACTGGTGAGGGTAAGGCTTCGGGTAAGGGTTAGGGTTAGGGTTAGGGTTAGGGTTAGGGTTAGGGTTAGGGGACGGTTTAGGGTAAAGGTTAGGGTACGACAACAGTTTAGGGTGACCATACGTGTTAGGGTACGGGTTAGTGTTAGCGTACGGGTTAGGATTAGGGGACGGGTGAGGGTAAGGCTTCGGGTAAGGTTTAGGGTTAGGGTTAGGTTTAGGGGATGGTGACGGTTTAGGGTACAGGTTATGGTACGACAACGGTTTAGGGTGAGCGTACGTGTTAGGGTACGGGTTAGTGTTAGCGTACGGGTTAGGATTAGGGGACGGGTGAGGGTAAGGCTTCGGGTAAGGGTTAGGGTTAGGGTTAGGGTTAGGGTTAGGATTAGGGGACGGGGACGGTTTAGGGTACGACAACAGTTTAGGGTGAGCGTACGTGTTACGGTACGGTTTAGTGTTAGTGTACAGGTTAGGATTAGGGGACGGGTGAGGGTAAGGCTTCGGGTAAGGGTTAGGGTTAGGGTTAGGGTTAGGGTTAGGGGACGGGGACGGTTTAGGGTACAGGTTATGGTATGACAATGGTTTAGGGTTAGCGTACGTGTTAGGGTACGGGTTAGTTTTAGCGTACGGGTTAGGATTAGGGGACGGGTGAGGGTAAGGCTTCGGGTAAGGGTTAGGGTTAGGGTTAGGGTTAGGGTTAGGGTTAGGGGACCGGGACGGTTTTGGGTACAGGTTAGGGTACGACAACGGTTTAGGGTGAGCGTACGTGTTAGGGTATGGGTTAGTGTTAGCGTACGGGTTAGGATTAGGGGACGGGTGAGGGTAACGCTTCGGGTAAGGGTTAGGGTTCGGGTTAGGGTTAGGGTTCGGGTTAGGGGACGGGGATGATTTAGGGTACAGGTTAGGGTACGACAACGGTTTAGGGTGAGCGTACGTGTTAGGGTACGGGTTAGTGTTAGCGTACGCGTTAGGATTAGGGGACGGGTGAGGGTAAGGCTTCGGGTAAGTGTTAGGGTTAGGGTTAGGGTTAGGGGACGGGGACGGTTTAGGGTACAGGTTAGGGTACGACAACGTTTTAGGGTGAGCGTACGTGTTAGGGTACCGGTTAGTGTTAGCGTACGGGCTAGGATTAGGGGACGGGTGAGGGTAAGGCTTCGGGTACGGGTTAGGGTTAGGGTTAGGGTTCGGGTTAGGGTTAGGGGACCGGGACGGTTTAGGGTACAGGTTAGGGCACGACAACGATTTAGGGTGAGCGTACGTGTTAGGGTACGGTTTAGTGTTAGTGTACGGGTTAGGATTAGGGGACGGGTGAGGGTAAGGCTTCGGGTAAGGGTTAGGGTTAGGGTTAGGGTTAGGGTTAGGGTTAGGGTTAGGGGACGGGGACGGGTTAGGGTACAGGTTAGGGTACGACAACGGTTTAGGGTGAGCGTACGTGTTAGGGTACGGGTTAGTGTTAGCGTACGGGTTAGGATTAGGGGACGGGTGAGGGTAAGGCTTCGGGTAAGGGTTAGGGTTAGGGTTAGGGTTAGGGTTAGGGTTAGCGGACCGGGACGGTTTAGGGTACAGGTTAGGGTACGACAACGTTTTAGGGTGAGCGTATGTGTTAGGGTACGGGTTAGTGTTAGCGTACGGGTTAGGATTAGGGGACGGGTGAGGGTAAGGCTTCGGGTAAGGGTTAGGGTTAGGGTTAGGGTTAGGGTTAGGGTTAGGGGACGGGGACGGTTTAGGGTACAGGTTAGGGTACGACAACGGTTTAGGGTGAGCGTACGTGTTAGGGTACGGGTTAGTGTTAGCGTACGGGTTAGGATTAGGGGACGGGTGAGGGTAAGGCTTCGGGTAAGGGTTAGGGTTAGGGTTAGGGTTAGGGTTAGGGTTAGGGGACGGGGACGGTTTAGGGTACAGGTTAGGGTACGACAACGGTTTAGGGTGAGCGTACGTGTTAGGGTACGGGTTAGAGTTAGCGTACGGGTTAGGATTAGGGGACGGGTGAGGGTAAGGCTTCGGATAAGGGTTAGGGTTAGGGTTAGGGTTAGGGTTAGGGGACGGGGACGGTTTAGGGTACAGGTTAGGGTACGACAACGGTTTAGGGTGAGCGTACGTGTTAGGGTACGGGTTAGTGTTAGCGTACGGGTTAGGATTAGGGGACGGGTGAGGGTAAGGCTTCGGGTAAGGGTTAGGGTTAGGGTTAGGGTTAGGGTTAGGGTTAGGGGACCGGGACGGTTTAGGGTACAGGTTAGGGTACGACAACGGTTTAGGGTGAGCGTAAGTGTTAGGGTACGGGTTAGTGTTAGCGTACGGGTTAGGATTAGGGAACGGGTGAGGGTAAGGCTTCGGGTAAGGGTTAGGGTTAGGGTTAGGGTTAGGGTTAGGGTTAGGGGATGGGGACGTTTTAGGGTACAGGTTAGGGTACGACAACGGTTTAGGGTGAGCGTACGTGTTAGGGTACGGGTTAGTGTTAGCGTACGGGTTAGGATTAGGGGACGGGTGAGGGTAAGGTTTCGGGTAAGGTTTAGGGTTAGGGTTAGGGTTAGGGTTAGGGTTAGGGTTAGGGGACGGGGACGGTTTAGGGTACAGGTTAGGGTACGACAACGGTTTAGGGTGAGCGTACGTGTTAGGGTACGGGTTAGTGTTAGCGTACGGGTTAGGATTAGGGGACGGTTGAGGGTAAGGCTTCGGGTAAGGGTTAGGGTTAGGGTTAGGGTTAGGGTTAGGGTTAGGGGACCGGGACGTTTTAGGGTACAGGTTAGGGTACGACAACGGTTTAGGGTGAGCGTACGTGTTAGGGTACGGGTTAGTGTTAGCGTACGGGTTTGGATTAGGGGACGGGTGAGGGTAAGGCTTCGGGTAAGAGTTAGGGTTAGGGTTAGGGTTAGGGTTAGGGGACGGGGACGGGGACGGTTTAGGGTACAGGTTATGGTACGACAACGGTTTAGGGTGAGCGTACGTGTTAGGGTACGGGTTAGTGTTAGCGTACGGGTTAGGATTAGGGGACGGGTGAGGGTAAGGCTTCGGGTAAGGGTTAGGGTTAGGGTTAGGGTTAGGGGACGGGGACGGTTTAGGGTACAGGTTAGGGTACGACATCGGTTTAGGGTGAGCGTACGTGTTAGGGTACGGGTTAGTGTTAGCGTACGGGTTAGGATTAGGGGACGGGTGAGGGTAAGGCTTCGGGTAAGGGTTAGGGTTAGGGTTAGGGTTAGGGTTAGGGTTAGGGTTAGGGGACGGGGACGGTTTAGGGTACAGGTTAGGGTACGTCAATGGTTTAGGGTGAGCGTACGTGTTAGGGTACGGGTTAGTGTTAGCGTACGGGTTAGGATTAGGGGATGGGTGAGGGTAAGGCTTCGTGTAAGGGTTAGGGTTAGGGTTAGGGTTAGGGGACCGGGACGGTTTAGGGTACAGGTTAGGGTACGACAACGGTTTAGGGTGAGCGTACGTGTTAGGGTACGGGTTAGTGTTAGCGTACGGCTTAGGATTAGGGGACTGGTGAGGGTAAGGCTTCGGGTAAGGGTTAGGGTTAGGGTTAGGGTTAGGGTTAGGGTTAGGGGACCGGGACGGTTTAGGGTACAGGTTAGGGTACGACAACGGTTTAGGGTGAGCGTACGTGTTAGGGTACGGGTTAGTGTTAGCGTACGGGTTAGGATTAGGGGACGGTTGAGGGTAAGACTTCGTTTAAGGTTTAGGGTTAGGGTTAGGGTTATGGTTAGGGGACGGGGACGGTTTAGGGTACAGGTTAGGGTATGACAACGGTTTAGGGTGAGCGTACGTGTTACGGTACGGGTTAGTGTTAGCGTACGGGTTAGGATTATGGGACGGGTGAGGGTAAGGCTTCGGGTTAGGGTTAGGGTTAGGGTTAGGGTTAGGGTTAGGGGACGGGGACGGGGATGGTTTAGGGTACAGGTTAGGGTACGAAAACTGTTTAGGGTGAGCGTACGTGTTAGGGTACGGGTTAGTGTTAGCGTACGGGTTAGGATTAGGGGACGGGTGAGGGTAAGGCTTCGGGTAAGGGTTAGGGTTAGGGTTACGGGACGGGGACGGGGACGGGGACGGTTTAGGGTACAGGTTAGGGTACGACAGCGGTTTAGGGTGAGCGTACGTGTTAGGGTACGGGTTAGTGTTAGCGTACGGGTTAGGATTAGGGGACGGGTGAGGGTAAGCCTTCGGGTAAGGGTTAGGGTTAGGGTTAGGGTTAGGGTTAGGGGACGGGGACGGTTTACGGTACAGGTTAGGGTATGAAAATGGTTTAGGGTGAGCGTACGTGTTAGGGTACGGGTTAGTGTTAGCGTACGGGTTAGGATTAGGGGACGGGTGAGGGTAAGGCTTCGGGTTAGGGTTAGGGTTAGGGTTAGGGTTAGGGTTAGGGTTAGGGTTAGGGTTAGGGGACGGGGACGGTTTAGGGTACAGGGTAGGGTACGACAACGGTTTAGGGTGAGCGTACGTGTTAGGGTACGGGTTAGTGTTAGCGTACGGGTTAGGTTTAGGGGACGGGTGAGGGTAAGGCTTCGGGTAAGGGTTAGGGTTAGGGTTAGGGTTAGGGTTAGGGTTAGGGGACCGGGACGGTTTAGGGTACAGGTTAGGGTACGACAACGGTTTAGGGTGAGCGTACGTGTTAGGGTACGGGTCACTGTTAGCGTACGGGTTAGGATTAGGGGACGGGTGAGGGTAAAGCTTCGGGTAAGGGTTAGGGTTAGGGTTAGTGTTAGGGTTAGGGGACGGGGACGGTTTAGGGTACAGGTTAGGGTACGACAACGGTTTAGGGTGAGCGTACGTGTTAGGGTACGGGTTAGTGTTAGCGTACGGGTAAGGATTAGGGGACGGGTGAGGGTAAGACTTCGTGTAAGGGTTAGGGTTAGGGTTAGGGTTAGGGTTAGGGGACGGGGACGGTTTAGGGTACAGGTTAGGGTATGACAACGGTTTAGGGTGAGCGTACGTGTTACGGTACGGGTTAGTGTTAGCGTACGGGTTAGGATTATGGGACGGGTGAGGGTAAGGCTTCGGGTTAGGGTTAGGGTTAGGGTTAGGGTTAGGGTTAGGGGACGGGGACGGGGATGGTTTAGGGTACAGGTTAGGGTACGAAAACGGTTTAGGGTGAGCGTACGTGTTAGGGTAGGGGTTAGTGTTAGCGTACGGGTTAGGATTAGGGGACGGGTGAGGGTAAGGCTTCAGGTAAGGGTTAGGGTTAGGGTTAGGGTTAGGGTTAGGGTTAGGGGACGGGGACGGTTTAGAGTACAGGTTAGGGTACGACAACAGTTTAGGGTGAGCGTACGTGTTAGGGTACGTGTTAGTGTTAGCGTACGGGTTAGGATTAGGGGACGGGTGAGGGTAAGGCTTCGGGTAAGGGTTAGGGTTAGGGTTAGGGTTAGGGTTAGGGTTAGGGTTAGGGTTAGGGGACGGGGACGGTTTAGGGTACAGGTTAGGGTACGACAACGGTTTAGGGTGAGCGTACGTGTTACGGTACGGGTTAGTGTTAGCGTACGGGTTAGGATTATGGGACGGGTGAGGGTAAGGCTTCGGGTTAGGGTTAGGGTTAGGGTTAGGGTTAGGGTTAGGGGACGGGGACGGGGATGGTTTAGGGTACAGGTTAGGGTACGAAAACTGTTTAGGGTGAGCGTACGTGTTAGGGTACGGGTTAGTGTTAGCGTACGGGTTAGGATTAGGGGACGGGTGAGGGTAAGGCTTCGGGTAAGGGTTAGGGTTAGGGTTACGGGACGGGGACGGGGACGGGGACGGTTTAGGGTACAGGTTAGGGTACGACAGCGGTTTAGGGTGAGCGTACGTGTTAGGGTACGGGTTAGTGTTAGCGTACGGGTTAGGATTAGGGGACGGGTGAGGGTAAGCCTTCGGGTAAGGGTTAGGGTTAGGGTTAGGGTTAGGGTTAGGGGACGGGGACGGTTTACGGTACAGGTTAGGGTATGAAAATGGTTTAGGGTGAGCGTACGTGTTAGGGTACGGGTTAGTGTTAGCGTACGGGTTAGGATTAGGGGACGGGTGAGGGTAAGGCTTCGGGTTAGGTTTAGGGTTAGGGTTAGGGTTAGGGTTAGGGGACGGGGACGGTTTAGGGTACAGGTTAGGGTACGACAACGGTTTAGGGTGAGCGTACGTGTTAGGGTACGGGTTAGTGTTAGCGTACGGCTTAGGATTAGGGGACGGGTGAGGGTAAGGCTTCGGGTAAGGGTTAGGGTTAGGGTTAGGGTTCGGGTTAGGCTTAGGGGACGGGGACGGTTTAGGGTACGACAACAGTTTAGGGTGAGCGTACGTGTTAGGGTACGGTTTAGTGTCAGCGTACTGGTTAGGATTAGGGGACGGGTGAGTGTAAGGCTTCGGGTAAGGGTTAGGGTTAGGGTTAGGGTTAGGGCTAGGGGACGGGGACGTTTAGGGTACAGGTTATGGTATTACAACGGTTTAGGGTGAGCGTACGTGTTAGGGTACGGGTTAGTGTTAGCGTACGGTTTAGGATTAGCGGACGGGTGAGGATAAGGCTTCGGGTAAGGGTTAGGGTGAGTGTTAGGGTTAGGGTTAGGGGACGGGGACGGGGACGGTTTAGGGTACAGGTTAGGGTACGACAACGGATTAGGGTGAGCGTACGTGTTAGGGTACGGGTTAGTGTTAGCGTACGGGTTAGGATTAGGGGATGGGTGAGGGTAAGGCTTCGGGTAAGAGTTAGGGTTAGGGTTAGGGTTGGGATTAGGGGACGGGGACGGTTTAGGGTACAGGTTAGGGTACGACAACGGTTTAGGGTGAGCGTACGTGTTAGGGTACGGTTTAGTGTTAGCGTACGGGTTAGGATTAGGGGACGGGTGAGGGTAAGGCTTCGGGTAAGGGTTAGGGTTAGGGTTAGGGTTAGGGTTAGGGTTAGGGGACGGGGACGGTTTAGGGTACAGGTTAGGGTACGACAACGGTTTAGGGTGAGCGTACGTGTTAGGGTACGGGTTAGTGTTAGCGTACGGGTTAGGATTAGGGGACGGGTGAGGGTAAGGCTTCGGGTAAGGGTTAGGGTTAGGGTTAGGGTTAGGGTTAGGGTTAGGGGACGGGGACGGTTTAGGGTACAGGGTAGGGTACGACAACGGTTTAGGGTGAGCGTACGTGTTAGGGTACGGGTTAGTGTTAGCGTACGGGTTAGGATTAGGGGACGGGTGAGGGTAAGGCTTCGGGTAAGGGTTAGGGTTAGGGTTAGGGTTAGGGTTAGGGTTAGGGGACGGGGACGGTTTAGGGTACAGGGTAGGGTACGACAACGGTTTAGGGTGAGCGTACGTGTTAGGGTACGGGTTAGTGTTAGCGTACGGGTTAGGATTAGGGGACGGGTGAGGGTAAGGCTTCGGGTAAGGGTTAGGGTTAGGGTTAGGGGACGGGAAGCGTTTAGGGTACAGGTTAGGGTACACAACGGTTTAGGGTGAGCGTACGTGTTAGGGTATGGGTTAGTGTTAGCGTACGGGTTAGGATTAGGGGACGGGTGAGGATAAGGCTTCGGGTAAGGGTTAGGGTTAGGGTTAGGGTTAGGGTTAGGGAATGGGGACGGTTTAGGGTACAGTTTAGGGTACGACAACGGTTTAGGGTGAGCGTACATGTTAGGGTACGGGTTAGTGTTAGCGTACGGGTTAGGATTAGGGGACGTGTGAGGATAAGGCTTTGGGTAAGGCTTAGGGTTAGGGTCAGGGTTAGGGTTAGGGTTAGGGGACGGGGACGGTTTAGTGTACAGGTTAGGGTACGTCAATGGTTTAGGGTGAGCGTAGGTGTTAGGGTACGGGTTAGTGTTAGCGTACGGGCTAGGATTAGGGGATGGGTTAGGGTAAGGCTTCGGGTAAGGGTTAGGGTTAGGGTTAGGGATAGGGTTAGGGTTAGGGGACGGGGAAGATTTAGGGTACAGGTTAGGGTACGACAACGTTTTAGGGTGAGCGTACGTGTCAGGGTACGGGTTAGAGTTAGCTTACGGGTTAGGATTAGGGGACGGGTGAGGGTAAGGCTTCGGGTAAGGGTTAGGTTTAGTGTTAGGGTTAGGGTTAGGGGACGGGGACGGGGACGGTTTAGGGTAAAGGTTAGGGTACGACAACGGTTTAGGGTGAGCGTACGTGTTAGGTTACGGGTTAGTGTTAGCTTACGGGTTAGGATTAGGGGACGGTTGAGGGTAAGGCTTTGGGTAATGGTTAGGTTTAGGGTTAGGGTTAGGGTTAGGGGACGGGGACGGTTTAGGGCACAGGTTAGTGTACGCCAACGGTTTAGGGTGAGCGTACGTGTTAGGGTGTGGGTTAGTGTTAGCGTACGTGTTAGGATTAGGGGACGGGTGAGGGTAAGGCTTCGGGTAAGGGTTAGGGTTATGGTGAGGGTTAGGGTTAGGGTTAGGGTTAGGGGAAGGGGACGGGGACGGTTTAGGGTACAGGGTAGGGTACGACAACGGTTTAGGGTGAGGGTACGTGTTAGGGTACGGGTTAGAGTTAGCGTACAGGCTAGGATTAGGGGACGGGTGAGGGTAAGGCTTCGGGTAAGGGTTAGGGTTAGGGTTAGGGATAGGGTTAGGGTTAGGGGACGGGGAAGATTTAGGGTACAGGTTAGGGTACGAAAACGGTTTAGGGTGAGCGTACGTGTTAGGGTACGGGTTAGAGTTAGCTTACGGGTTAGGATTAGGGGACGGGTGCGGGTAAGGCTTCGGGTAAGGGTTAGGTTTAGTGTTAGGGTTAGGGTTAGGGGACGGGGACGGGGACGGTTTAGGGTACAGGTTAGGGTACGACAACGGTTTAGGGTGAGCGTACGTGTTAGGGTACGTGTTAGTGTTAGCGTACGGGTTAGGTTTAGGGGACGGGTGAGGGTAAGGCTTCGGGTAAGGGTTAGGGTTAGGGTTACGGTTAGGGGACGGGGACGGTTTAGGGTACAGGTTAGGGCACGACAACGGTTTAGGGTGAGCGTACGTGTTAGGGTATGGGTTAGGGTTAGCATACGGGTTAGGGTTAGGGGACGGGTGAGGGTAAGGCTTCGGGTAAGGGTTACGGTTAGGGTTATGGTTAGGGTTAGGGGACGGGGACGGGTACGTTTTAGGGTACAGGTTAGTGTACGACAACGGTTTAGGGTGAGCGTAAGTGTTAGGGTACGGGTTAGTGTTAGCGTACGGGTTAGGATTAGGGGACGGGTGAGGGTAAGGCTTCGGGTAAGGGTTAGTGTTAGGGTTAGGGTTAGGGTTAGGGTTAGGGGACCGGGACGTTTTAGGGTACAGGTTAGGGTACAACAACGGTTTAGGGTGAGCGTACGTGTTAGGGTACGGGTTAGTGTTAGCGTACGGGTTAGGACTAGGGGACGGGTGAGGGTAAGGCTTCGGGTAAGTGTTAGGGTTAGGGTTAGGGTTAGGGTTAGGGGACGGGGACGGTTTAGGGTACAGGTTAGGGTACGACAACGGTTTAGGGTGAGCGTACGTGTTAGGGTACGGGTTAGTGTTAGCGTATGGGTTAGGATTAGGGGACGGGTGAGGGTAAGGCTTCGGGTAAGGGTTAGGGTTAGGGTTAGGGTTAGGGTTAGGGGACGGGGACGGTTTAGGGTACAGGTTAGGGTACGACAACGGTTTAGGGTGAGCGTACGTGTTAGGGTATGGGTTAGTGTTAGCGTACGGGTTAGGATTAGGGGACGGGTGAGGGTAAGGCTTCGGGTAAGGGTTAGGATTCGGGTTAGGGTTAGGGTTCGGGTTAGGGGACGGGGATGATTTAGGGTACAGGTTAGGGTACGACAACGGTTTAGGGTGAGCGTACGTGTTAGGGTACGGGTTAGTGTTAGCGTACGCGTTAGGATTAGGGGACGGGTGAGGGTAAGGCTTCGGGTAAGGGTTAGGGTTAGGGTTAGGGTTCGGGTTAGGGTTAGGGGACCGGGACTGTTTAGGGTACAGGTTAGGGTACGACAACGATTTAGGGTGAGCGTACGTGTTAGGGTACGGTTTAGTGTTAGTGTACGGGTTAGGATTAGGGGACGGGTGAGGGTAAGGCTTCGGGTAAGGGTTAGGGTTAGGGTTAGGGTTAGGGATAGGGTTAGGGTTAGGGGACGGGGACGGTTTAGGGTACAGGTTAGGGTACGACAACGGTTTAGGGTGAGCGTACGTGTTAGGGTACGGGTTAGTGTTAGCGTACGGGTTAGGATTAGGGGACGGGTGAGGGTAAGGCTTCGGGTAAGGGTTAGGGTTAGGGTTAGGGATAGGGTTAGGGTTAGGGGACGGGGAAGATTTAGGGTACAGGTTAGGGTACGACAACGGTTTAGGGTGAGCGTACGTGTTAGGGTACGGGTTAGAGTTAGCTTACGGGTTAGGATTAGGGGACGGGTGAGGGTAAGGCTTCGGGTAAGGGTTACGTTTAGGGTTAGGTTTAGGGTTAGGGTACGGGGACGGGGACGGTTTAGGGTACAGGTTAGGGTACGACAACGGTTTAGGGTGAGCGTACGTGTTAGGGTACGGGTTAGTGTTAGCGTACGGGTTAGGATTAGGGGACGGGTGAGGGTAAGGCTTCGGGTAAGGATTAGGGTTAGGGTTAGGGTTAGGGTTAGGGTTAGGGTTAGGGGACGGGGACGGTTTAGGGTACAGGTTAGGGTACGACAACGGTTTAGGGTGAGCGTACGTGTTAGGGTACGGGTTAGTGTTAGCGTACGGGTTAGGATTAGGGGATGGGTGAGGGTAAGGCTTCGGGTAAGGGTTAGGGTTAGGGTTAGGGTTAGGGTTAGGGTTAGGGGACGGGGACGGTTTAGGGTACAGGTTAGGGTACGACAACGCTTTAGGGTGAGCGTACGTGTTAGGGTACGGGTTAGTGTTAGCGTACGTGTTAGGATTAGGGGACGGGTGAGGGTAAGGCTTCGGGTAAGGGTTAGAGTTAGGGTTAGGGTTAGGGTTAGGCTTAGGGGACGGGGACGGTTTAGGGTACAGGTTAGGGTACGACAACGGTTTAGGGTGAGCATACGTGTTAGGGTACGGGTTAGTGTTAGCGTACGGGTTAGGATTATGGGACGGGTGAGGGTAAGGCTTCGGGTAAGGGTTAGGGTTAGGGTTAGTGTTAGGGTTAGGGGACGGGGACGGTTTAGGGTACAGGTTAGGGTATGACAACGGTTTAGGGTGAGCGTACGTGTTAGGGTATGGGTTAGTGTTAGCCTACGGGTTAGGATTAGGGGACGGGTGAGGGTAAGGCTTCGGGTTAGGGTTAGGGTTAGGGTTAGGGTTAGGGTTAGGGGACGGGGTCGGGGACGGTTTAGGGTACAGGTTAGGGTACGACAACGGTTTAGGGTGAGCGTAGGTGTTAGGGTACGGGTTAGTGTTAGCGTACGGGTTCGGATTAGGGGACGGGTGAGGGTAAGGCTTCGGGTAAGGGTTAGGGTTAGGGTTAGGGTTAGGGTTAGGGTTAGGGTTAGGGGACGGTTTAGGGTACAGGTCAGGGTACGACAACGGTTTAGGGTGAGCGTACGTGTTAGGGTACGGGTTAGTGTTAGCGTACGGGTTAGGATTAGGGGACGGGTGAGGGTAAGGCTTCGGGTAAGGGTTAGGGTTAGGGTTAGGGTTAGGGTTAGGATTAGGGCACGGGGACGGTTTAGGGTACGACAACAGTTTAGGGTGAGCGTACGTGTTACGGTACGGTTTAGTGTTAGCGTACGGGTTAGGATTAGGGGACGGGTGAGGGTAAGGCTTCGGGTAAGGATTAGGGTTAGGGTTAGGGTTAGGGTTAGGGTTAGGGTTAGGGGACGGGGACGGTTTAGGGTACAGGTTAGGGTACGACAACGGTTTAGGGTGAGCGTACGTGTTAGGGTACGGGTTAGTGTTAGCGTACGGGTTAGGATTAGGGGATGGGTGAGGGTAAGGCTTCGGGTAAGGGTTAGGGTTAGGGTTAGGGTTAGGGTTAGGGTTAGGGGACGGGGACGGTTTAGGGTACAGGTTAGTGTACGACAACGCTTTAGGGTGAGCGTACGTGTTAGGGTACGGGTTAGTGTTAGCGTACGTGTTAGGATTAGGGGACGGGTGAGGGTAAGGCTTCGGGTAAGGGTTAGAGTTAGGGTTAGGGTTAGGGTTAGGCTTAGGGGACGGGGACGGTTTAGGGTACAGGTTAGGGTACGACAACGGTTTAGGGTGAGCATACGTGTTAGGGTACGGGTTAGTGTTAGCGTACAGGTTAGGATTATGGGACGGGTGAGGGTAAGGCTTCGGGTAAGGGTTAGGGTTAGGGTTAGTGTTAGGGTTAGGGGTCGGGGACGGTTTAGGGTACAGGTTAGGGTATGACAACGGTTTAGGGTGAGCGTACGTGTTAGGGTATGGGTTAGTGTTAGCCTACGGGTTAGGATTAGGGGACGGGTGAGGGTAAGGCTTTGGGTTAGGGTTAGGGTTAGGGTTAGGGTTAGGGTTAGGGGACGGGGACGGGGACGGTTTAGGGTACAGGTTAGGGTACGACAACGGTTTAGGGTGAGCGTAGGTGTTAGGGTACGGGTTAGTGTTAGCGTACGGGTTCGGATTAGGGGACGGGTGAGGGTAAGGCTTCGGGTAAGGGTTAGGGTTAGGGTTAGGGTTAGGGTTAGGGTTAGGGTTAGGGGACGGTTTAGGGTACAGGTTAGGGTACGACAACGGTTTAGGGTGAGCGTACGTGTTAGGGTACGGGTTAGTGTTAGCGTACGGGTTAGGATTAGGGGACGGGTGAGGGTAAGGCTTCGGGTAAGGGTTAGGGTTAGGGTTAGGGTTAGGGTTAGGATTAGGGCACGGGGACGGTTTAGGGTACGACAAAAGTTTAGGGTGAGCGTACGTGTTACGGTACGGTTTAGTGTTAGCGTACGGGTTAGGATTAGGGGACGGGTGAGGGTAAGGCTTCGGGTAAGGGTTAGGGTTAGGGTTAGGGTTAGGGTTAGGGGACGGGGACGGTTTAGGGTACAGGTTATGGTATGACAATGGTTTAGGGTGAGCGTACGTGTTAGGGTACGGGTTAGTGTTAGCGTACGGGTTAGGATTAGGGGACGGGTGAGGGTAAGGCTTCGGGTAAGGGTTAGGGTTAGGGTTAGGGTTAGGGGACGGGGACGGGGACGGGGACGGTTTAGGGTACAGGTTAGGGTACGACAACGGTTTAGGGTGAGCGTACGTGTTAGGGTACGGGTTAGTGTTAGCGTACGCGTTAGGATTAGGGGACGGGTGAGGGTAAGGCTTGGGGTAAGGGTTAGGGTTAGGGTTAGGGTTAGGGTTAGGGGACGGGGACGGTTTAGGGTACAGGTTAGGGTACGACAAGGGTTTAGGGTGAGCGTACGTGTTAGGGTACGGGTTAGTGTTAGCGTACGGGTTAGGATTAGGGGACGGGTGAGGGTAAGGCTTCGGGTAAGGGTTAGGGTTAGGGTTAGGGTTAGGGTTAGGGTTAGGGGACCGGGACGGTTTAGGGTACAGGTTAGGGTACGACAATGGTTTAGGGTGAGCGTACGTGTTAGGGTATGGGTTAGTGTTAGCGTACGGGTTAGGATTAGGGGACGGGTGAGGGTAAGGCTTCGGGTAACGGTTAGGGTTAGGGTTAGGGTTAGGGTTAGGGTTAGGATTAGGGGACGGGTACGGTTTAGGGTACAGGTTAGGGTACGACAACGGTTTAGGGTGAGCGTACGTGTTAGGGTACGGGTTAGTGTTAGCGTACGGGTTAGGATTAGGGGACGGGTGAGGGTAAGGCTTCGGGTAAGGGTTAGGGTTAGGGTTAGGGTTAGGGTTAGGGTTAGCGGACCGTGACGGTTTAGGGTACAGGTTAGGGTACGACAACGGTTTCGGGTGAGCGTACGTGTTAGGGTACGGGTTAGTGTTAGCGTACGGGTTAGGATTAGGGGACGGGTGAGGGTAAGGCTTCGGGTAAGGGTTAGGGTTAGGGTTAGGGTTAGGGGACGGGGACGGTTTAGGGTACAGGTTAGGGTACGACAACGGTTTAGGGTGAGCGTACGTGTTAGGGTACGGGTTAGTGTTAGCGTACGGGTTAGGATTAGGGGACGGGTGAGGGTAAGGCTTCGGGTAAGGCTTAGGGTTAGGGTTAGGGTTAGGGTTAGGGGACGGGGACGGTTTAGGGTACAGGTTAGGGTACGACAACGGTTTAGGGTGAGCGTACATGTTAGGGTATGGGTTAGTGTTAGCGTACGGGTTAGGATTAGGGGACGGGTGAGGGTAAGGCTTCGGGTAAGGGTTAGGGTTCGGGTTAGGGTTAGGGTTCGGGTTAGGGGACGGGGATGATTTAGGGTACAGGTTAGGGTACGACAACGGTTTAGGGTGAGCGTACGTGTTAGGGTACGGGTTAGTGTTAGCGTACGCGTTAGGATTAGGGGTCGGGTGAGGGTAAGGCTTCGGGTAAGGGTTAGGGTTAGGGTTAGGGTTAGGGTTAGGGTTAGGGGACGGGGACGGTTTAGGGTACAGGTTAGGGTACGACAACGTTTTAGGGTGAGCGTACGTGTTAGGGTACCGGTTAGTGTTAGCGTACGGGCTAGGATTAGGGGACGGGTGAGGGTAAGGCTTCGGGTAAGGGTTAGGGTTAGGGTTAGGGTTCGGGTTAGGGTTAGGGGACCGGGACGGTTTAGGGTACAGGTTAGGGTACGACAACGATTTAGGGTGAGCGTACGTGTTAGGGTACGGTTTAGTGTTAGTGTACGGGTTAGGATTAGGGGACGGGTGAGGGTAAGGCTTCGGGTAAGGGTTAGGGTTAGGGTTAGGGTTAGGGATAGGGTTAGGGTTAGGGGACGGGGACGGTTTAGGGTACAGGTTAGGGTACGACAACGGTTTAGGGTGAGCGTACGTGTTAGGGTACCGGTTAGTGTTAGCGTACGGGTTAGGATTAGGGGACGGGTGAGGGTAAGGCTTCGGGTAAGGGTTAGGGTTAGGGTTAGGGATAGGGTTAGGGTTAGGGGACGGGGAAGATTTAGGGTACAGGTTAGGGTACGACAACGGTTTAGGGTGAGCGTACGTGTTAGGGTACGGGTTAGAGTTAGCTTACGGGTTAGGATTAGGGGACGGGTGAGGGTAAGGCTTCGGGTAAGGGTTACGTTTAGGGTTAGGGTTAGGGTTAGGGTACGGGGACGGGGACGGTTTAGGGTACAGGTTAGGGTACGACAACGGTTTAGGGTGAGCGTACGTGTTAGGGTACGGGTTAGTGTTAGCGTACGGGTTAGGATTAGGGGACGGGTGAGGGTAAGGCTTCGGGTAAGGATTAGGGTTAGGGTTAGGGTTAGGGTTAGGGTTAGGGGACGGGGACGGTTTAGGGTACAGGTTAGGGTACGACAACGGTTTAGGGTGAGCGTACGTGTTAGGGTACGGGTTAGTGTTAGCGTACGGGTTAGGATTAGGGGATGGGTGAGGGTAAGGCTTCGGGTAAGGGTTAGGGTTAGGGTTAGGGTTAGGGTTAGGGTTAGGGGATGGGGACGGTTTAGGGTACAGGTTAGGGTACGACAACGCTTTAGGGTGAGCGTACGTGTTAGGGTACGGGTTAGTGTTAGCGTACGGGTTAGGATTAGGGGACGGGTGAGGGTAAGGCTTCGGGTAAGGGTTAGAGTTAGGGTTAGGGTTAGGGTTAGGCTTAGGGGACCGGGACGGTTTAGGGTACAGGTTAGGGTACGACAACGGTTTAGGGTGAGCATACGTGTTAGGGTATGGGTTAGTGTTAGCGTACGGGTTAGGATTAGGGGACGGGTGAGGGTAAGGCTTCGGGTTAGGGTTAGGGTTAGGGTTAGGGTTAGGGTTAGGGGACGGGGACGGGGACGGTTTAGGGTACAGGTTAGGGTACGACAACGGTTTAGGGTGAGCGTACGTGTTAGGGTACGGGTTAGTGTTAGCGTACGGGTTCGGATTAGGGGACGGGTGAGGGTAAGGCTTCGGGTAAGGTTTAGGGTTAGGGTTAGGGTTAGGGTTAGGGTTAGGGTTAGGGGACGGTTTAGGGTACAGGTTAGGGTACGACAACAGTTTAGGGTGACCATACGTGTTAGGGTACGGGTTAGTGTTAGCGTACGGGTTAGGATTAGGGGACGGGTGAGGGTAAGGCTTCGGGTAAGGTTTAGGGTTAGGGTTAGGTTTAGGGGATGGTGACGGTTTAGGGTACAGGTTATGGTACGACAACGGTTTAGGGTGAGCGTACGTGTTAGGGTACGGGTTAGTGTTAGCGTACGGGTTAGGATTAGGGGACGGGTGAGGGTAAGGCTTCGGGTAAGGGTTAGGATTAGGGTTAGGGTTAGGGTTAGGATTAGGGGACGGGGACGGTTTAGGGTACGACAACAGTTTAGAGTGAGCGTACGTGTTACGGTACGGTTTAGTGTTAGCGTACGGGTTAGGATTAGGGGACGGGTGAGGGTAAGGCTTCGGGTAAGGGTTAGGGTTAGGGTTAGGGTTAGGGTTAGGGGACGGGGACGGTTTAGGGTACAGGTTAGGGTACGACAACGGTTTAGGGTGAGCGTACGTGTTAGGGTACGGGTTAGTGTTAGCGTACGGGTTAGGATTAGGGGACGGGTGAGGGTAAGGCTTCGGGTAAGGGTTAGGGTTAGGGTTAGGGTTAGGGTTAGGGTTAGGGGACCGGGACGGTTTAGGGTACAGGTTAGGGTACGACAACGGTTTAGGGTGAGCGTACGTGTTAGGGTATGGGTTAGTGTTAGCGTACGGGTTAGGATTAGGGGACGGGTGAGGGTAAGGCTTCGGGTAACGGTTAGGGTTAGGGTTAGGGTTAGGGTTAGGGTTAGGATTAGGGGACGGGTACGGTTTAGGGTACAGGTTAGGGTACGACAACGGTTTAGGGTGAGCGTACGTGTTAGGGTACGGGTTAGTGTTAGCGTACGGGTTAGGATTAGGGGACGGGTGAGGGTAAGGCTTCGGGTAAGGGTTAGGCTTAGGGTTAGAGTTAGGGTTAGGGGACGGGGACGGTTTAGGGTACAGGTTAGGATACGACAACGGTTTAGGGTGAGCGTACGTGTTAGGGTACGGGTTAGTGTTAGCGTACGGGTTAGGATTAGGGGACGGGTGAGGGTAAGGCTTCGGGTAAGGGTTAGGGTTAAGGTTAGGTTTAGGGTTAGGGGACGGGGACGGTTTAGGGTACAGGTTATGGTACGACAACGGTTTAGGGTGAGCGTACGTGTTAGGGTACGGGTTAGTGTTAGCGTACGCGTTAGGATTAGAGGACGTGTGAGGGTAAGGCTTCGGGTAAGGCTTCGGGTAAGGGTTAGGGTTAGGTTTAGGGTTAGGGTAAGGAGACGGGGATTGTTTAGGGTACAGGTTAGGGTACGACAACGGTTTAGGGTGGGCGTACGTGTTAGGGTATGGGTTAGGGTTAGCGTACGGGTTAGGATTAGGGGACGGGTGAGGGTAAGGCTTCGGGTAAGGGTTAGGGTTAGGGTTAGGGTTAGGGTTAGGGTTAGGTGACAGGGACGGTTTAGGGTACAGGTTAGGGTACGACAACGGTTTAGTGTGAGCGTACGTGTTAGGGTACGGGTTAGTGTTAGCGTACGGGTTAGGATTAGGGGACGGGTGAGGGTAAGGCTTCGGGTAAGGGTTAGGGTTAGGGTTAGGGTTAGGGTTAGGGGACGCGGCCGGTTTAGGGTACAGGTTAGGGTACGACAACGGTTTAGGGTGTGCGTACGTGTTAGGGTACGGGTTAGTGTTAGCGTACGGGTTAGGATTATTGGACGGGTGAGGGTAATGCTTCGGGTTAGGTTTCGGGTTAGGGTTAGGGTTAGGGTTAGGGGACGGGGACGGTTTAGGGTACAGATTAGGGTACGACAACGGTTTAGGGTGAGCGTACGTGTTAGGGTACGGGTTAGTGTTAGCTTACGGGTTAGGATTAGGGGACGGCTGAGGGTAAGGCTTCGGGTAAGGGTTAGGGTTAGGGTTAGGGTTAGGGTTAGGGGACGGGGACGGTTTAGGGTACAGGTTAGGGTACGACAACAGTTTAGGGTGAGCGTACGTGTTAGGGTACAGGTTAGTGTTAGCGTACGGGTTAGGATTAGGGGACGGGTGAGGGTAAGGCTTCGGGTAAGGGTTAGGGTTAGGGTTAGGGTTAGGGTTAGTGGACGGGGATGGTTTAGGGTACATTTTAGGGTACGACAACGGTTTAGGGTGAGCGTACGTGTTAGGGTACGGTTTAGTGTTAGCGTACGGGCTAGGATAAGGGGACGGGTGAGGGTAAGGCTTCGGGTAAGGGTTAGGGTTAGGGTTAGGGCTAGGGTTAGGGTTAGGGGATGGGGACGGTTTAGGGTACAGGTTAGGGTACGACAACGGTTTAGGGTGAGCGTACGTGTTAGAGTACGGGTTAGTGTTAGCGTACGGGTTAGGATTAGGGGACGGGTGAGGATAAGGCTTCGGGTAAGGGTTAGGGTTAGGCTTAGGGTTAGGGTTAGGGGACGGGGACGGGGACGGTTTAGCGTACAGGTTAGGGTACGACAACGGTTTAGGGTGAGCGTACGTGTTAGGGTACGGGTTAGTGTTAGCCTACTGTTTAGGATTAGGGGACGGGTGCGGGTAAGGCTTCGGGTAAGGGTTAGGATTAGGGTACGGGTTAGTGTTAGCGTGCGGGTTAGGATTAGGGGACGGGTGAGGGTAAGGCTTCGGGTAAGGGTTAGCGTTAGGCTTAGGGTTAGGGTTAGGGTTAGGGGACGGGGACGGTTTAGGGTACAGGTTAGTGTACGACAACGGTTTAGGCTGAGCGTATGTGTTAGGGTACGGGTTAGTGTTAGCCTACGGTTTAGGATTAGGGGACGGGTGAGGGTAAGGCTTCGGGTAAGGGTTAGGGTTAGGGTTAGGGTTAGGGTTAGGGTTAGGGGATGGGGACGGTTTAGGGTACAGATTAGGGTACGACAACGGTTTAGGGTGAGCGTACGTGTTAGGGTACGGGTTAGTGTTAGCGTACGGGTTAGGATTAGGGGTCGGGTGAGGGTAAGGCTTCGGGTAAGGGTTAGGTTTAGGGTTAGGGTTAGGGTAGGGGACGGGGACGGGGACGATGACGGGGACGGTTTAGGGTACAGGTTAGGGTACGACAACGGTTTAGGGTGAGCGTACGTGTTAGGGTACGGGTTAGTGTTAGCGTACGGGCTAGGATTAGGGGACGGGTGAGGGTAATGCTTCGGGTAAGGGTTAGGTTTAGGGTTAGGGTTAGGGGAAGGGGACGGTTTAGGGTACAGGTTAGGGTACGAGAACGGTTTAGGGTGAGCGTATGTGTTAGGGTATGGGTTAGTGTTAGCGTACGGGTTAGGATTAGGGGACGGGTGAGGGTAAGGCTTCGGGTAAGGGTTAGGGTTAGGGTTAGGGTTAGGGTTAGGGGATGGGGACGGTTTAGGGTACAGGTTAGGGAACGACAACGGTTTAAAGTGAGCGTACGTGTTAGGGTACGGGTTAGTGTTAGAGTACGGGCTAGGATTAGGGGACAGGTGAGGGTAAGGCTTCGGGTAAGGGTTAGGGTTAGGGTTAGGGTTAGGGTTAGGGTTAGGGGACGGGGACGGTTTAGGGTACAGGTTAGATTACGACAACGGTTTAGGGAGAGCGTACGTGTTAGGGTACGGGTTAGTGTTAGCGTACGGGTTAGGATTAGGGGACGGGTGAGGGTAATGCTTCGGGTAAGGGTAAGGGTTAGGGTTAGGGTTAGGGTTAGGGGACGGGGACGGTTTAGGGTACAGGTTAGGGTACGACAACGGTTTAGGGTAAGCGTACGTGTTAGGGTACGGGTTAGTGTTAGCGTACGGGTTAGGATTAGGGGACGGGTGAGGGTAAGGCTTTGGGTAAGGGTTAGGGTTAGGGTTAGGGTTAGGGTTAGGGGACGGGGACGGTTTAGGGTACAGGTTAGGGTACGACAACGGTTTAGGGTGAGCGTACGTGTTAGGGTACGGGTTAGTGTTAGCGTCCGGGTTAGGATTAGGGGACGGGTGAGGGTAAGGCTTCGGGTAAGGGTTACGGTTAGGGTTAGGGTTAGGGTTAGGGTTAGGGGACGGGGACGGTTTAGGGTACAGGTTAGGGTACGACAACGTTTTAGGGTGAGCGTACGTGTTAGGATACGGCTTAGTGTTAGCGTACGGGTTAGGATTAGGGGACGGGTGAGGGTAAGGCTTCGGGTAAGGGTTAGGGTTAGGGTTAAGGTTAGGGGACGGGGACGGTTTAGGGTACAGGTTAGGGTACGACAACAGTTTAGGGTGAGTGTACGTGTTAGGGTACGGGTTAGTGTTAGCGTACGGGTTAGGATTAGGGGACGGGTGAGGGTAAGGCTTCGGGTAAGGGTTAGGGTTAGGGTTAGGGTTAGGTTTAGGGTTAGGGGACGGGGACGGATTAGGGTACAGGTTAGGGTATGACAACGGTTTCGGGTGAGCGTACGTGTTAGGGTACGGGTTAGTGTTAGCGTACGGGTTAGGATTAGTGGACGGGTGAGGGTAATGCTTCGGGTAAGGGTTAGGGTTAGTGTTAGGGTTAGGGTTAGGGTTAGGGGACAGGGACGGTGTAGGGTACAGATTAGGGTACGACAACGGTTTAGGGTGAGCGTACGTGTTAGGGTACGGGTTAGTGTTAGCGTACGGGTTAGGATTAGGTGACGGGTGAGGGTAAGGCTTCGGGTAAGGGTTAGGCTTAGGGTTAGAGTTAGGGTTAGGGGACGGGGACGGTGTAGGGTACAGGTTAGGGTACGACAACGGTTTAGGGTGAGCGTACGTGTTAGGGTACAGGTTAGTGTTAGTGTATGGGTTAGGATTAGGGGACGGCTGAGGGTAAGTCTTCGGGTAAGTTTTAGGTTTAGGGTTAGGGTTAGGTTTAGGGGACGGGGACGGTTTAGGGTACAGGTTAGGGTACGACAACCGTTTAGGGTGAGCGTACGTGTTAGGGTACGGTTAGTGTTAGCGTACGGGCTAGGATTAGGGGACGGGTGAGAGTAAGGCTTCGGGTAAGGGTTAGGGTTAGGGTTAGGGTTAGGGGAAGGGGACGGTTTAGGGTACAGGTTAGGGTACAAGAACGGTTTAGGGTGAGCGTACGTGTTAGGGTACGGGTTAGTGTTAGCGTACGGATTAGGATTAGGGGACGGGTGAGGGTAAGGCTTCGGGTAAGGGTTAGGGTTAGGGTTAGGGATAGGGTTAGTGTTAGGGTTAGGGGACGGCGACGGTTTAGGGTAGAGGTTAGTGTACGACAACGGTGTAGGGTGAGCGTACGTGTTAGGGTACGGGTTAGAGTTAGCGTACAGGCTAGGATTAGGGGACGGGTGAGGGTAAGGCTTCGGGTAAGGGTTAGGGTTAGGGTTAGGGTTAGGGTTAGGGGACGGGGACCGTTTAGGGTACAGGTTAGGGTACGACAACGGTTTAGGGTGAGCGTACGTGTTAGTGTACGGGTTAGTGTTAGCGTACGGGTTAGGATTAGTGGACGGTTGTGGGTAAGGCTTAGGGTAAGGTTTAGGGTTAGGCTTAGGGTTAGGGTTAGGGTTAGGGGACGGGGACAGTTTAGGGTACAGGTTAGGGTACGACAACGGTTTAGGTTGAGCGTACATGTTAGGGTATGGGTTAGTGTTAGCCTGCGGTTTAGGATTAGGGGACGGGTGAGGGTAAGGCTTCGGGTAAGGGTTAG
The DNA here is from genome assembly GCF_059928025.1 of Delphinapterus leucas. NCBI lineage: Eukaryota > Metazoa > Chordata > Mammalia > Artiodactyla > Monodontidae > Delphinapterus > Delphinapterus leucas. Next base: position 105,050,523 of record NC_143138.1, read on the forward strand.
GGTTAGGGTTACGTTTAGGGTTAGGGTTAGGGGACGGGGACGGTTTAGGGTACAGGTTAGGGTACGACAACGGTTTAGGGTGAGCGTACGTGTTAGGGTACGGGTTAGTGTTAGCGTACGGGTTAGGATTAGGGGACGGGTGAGGGTAAGGCTTCGGGTAAGTGTTAGGGTTAGGGTTAGGGTTAGGTTTAGGGTTAGGGGACGGGGACGGTTTAGGGTACAGGTTAGGGTACGACAACGGTTTAGGGTGAGCGTACGTGTTAGGATACGGGTTAGTGTTAGCGTACGGGATAGGATTAGGGGACGGGTGAGGGTAAGGCTTCGGTTAACTGTTAGGGTTAGGGTTAGGGTTAGGGTTAGGGGACGGGGACGGTTTAGGGTACAGGTTAGGGTACGACAACGGTTTAGGGTGAGCGTACGTGTTAGGGTACGGGTTAGTGTTAGCGTGCGGACTAGGAGTAGGGGACGGGTGAGGGTAAGGCTTCGGGTAAGGGTTAGTGTTAGGGTTAGGGATAGGGTTAGGGGTAGGGGACGGGGAAGATTTAGGGTACAGGTTAGGGTACGACAAAGGTTTAGGGTGAGCGTACGTGTTAGGGTACGGGTTAGTGTTAGCATACGGGTAGGATTAGGAGACGGGTGAGGGTAAGGGTTCGGGTAAGGGTTAGGGTTAGGGTTAGGGTTAGGTTTAGGGGACGGGGACGGTTTAGGGTACAGGTTAGGGTACGACAACGGTTTAGGGTGAGCGTACCTGTTAGGGTACGGTTTAGTGTTAGCGTACGGGTTAGGATTAGGGGACGGGTGAGGGTAAGGCTTCGGGTAAGAGTTAGGGTTAGGGTTAGGGTTAGGGTTAGGGGACGGGGACGGTTTAGGGTACAGGTTAGGGTACGACAACGGTTTAGGGTGAGCGTACGTGTTAGGGTACGGGTTAGTGTTAGCGTACGGGCTAGGATTAGGGGACGGGTGAGGGTAAGGCTTCGGGTAAGGGTTAGGGTTAGGGTTAGGGTTAGGGTTAGTGTTAGGGGACAGGGACGGTTTAGGGTACAGGTTAGGGTACGAAAACGCTTTAGGGTGAGCGTACGTGTTAGGGTACGGGTTAGAGTTAGCTTACGGGTTAGGATTAGGGGACGGGTGAGGGTAAGGCTTCGGGTAAGGGCTGGGTTAGGGTTAGGGTTAGGGTTAGGGGACGGGGACGGGGACGGTTTAGGGTACAGGTTAGGGTACGACAACGGTTTAGGGTGAGCGTACGTGTTAGGGTACGGGTTAGTGTTAGCGGACGGGTTAGGTTTAGGGGACGGGTGAGGGTAAGGCTTCGGGTAAGGGTTAGGGTTAGGGTTAGGGTTAGGGGACGGGGACGGTTTAGGGTACAGGTTAGGGCACGACAACGGTTTAGGGTGAGCGTACGTGTTAGGGTACGGGTTAGGGTTAGCGTACGGGTTAGGATTAGGGGACGGGTGAGGGTAAGGCTTCGGGTAAGGGTTAGGGTTAGGGTTAGGGTTAGGGTTAGGGTTAGGGGACGGGGACGGTTTAGGGTACAGGTTAGTGTACGACAACGGTTTAGGGTGAGCGTACGTGTTAGTGTACGGGTTAGTGTTAGCGTACGGGTTAGGATTAGGGGACGGGTGAGGGTAAGGCTTCGGGTAAGGGTTAGGGTTAGGCTTAGGCTTAGGGTTAGGGTTAGGGGACGGGGACGGTTTAGGGTACAGGTTAGGGTAGGACAACGGTTTAGGGTGAGCGTACGTCTTAGGGTACGGGTTAGTGTTAGCCTACGGTTTAGGATTAGGGGACGTGTGAGGGTAAGGCTTCGGGTAAGGGTTAGGGTTAGGGTTAGGGTTAGGGTTAGGGGACGGGGACGGTTTAGGGTACAGGTTAGGGTACGACAACGTTTTAGGGTGAGCGTACGTGTTAGGGTACGGTTTAGTGTTACCGTACGGGTTAGGATTAGGGGCCGGGAGAGGGTAAGGCTTCGGGTAAGGGTTAGGGTTAGGGTTAGGGTTAGGGTTAGGGTTAGGGGATGGGGACTGTTTAGGGTACAGGTTAGGGTACGACAACGGTTTAGGGTGAGCGTACGTGTTAGGGTACGGGTTAGTGTTAGCGTACGGGTTAGGATTAGGGGACGGGTGAGGGTAAGGCTTCGGGTAAGGGTTAGGGTTAGGGTTAGGGTTAGGGTTAGGGGACGGGGACGGGGACGGTTTAGGGTACAAGTTAGGGTACGACAACGGTTTAGGGTGAGCGTGCGTGTTAGGGTACGGGTTTGTGTTAGCGTACGTGTTAGGATTAGGGGACGGGTGAGGGTAAGGCTTCGGGTAAGGGTTAGGGTTAGGGTTAGGGGACGGGAAGGGTTTAGGGTACAGGTTAGGGTACGACAACGGTTTAGGGTGAGCGTACGTGTTAGGGTATGGGTTAGTGTTAGCGTACGGGTTAGGATTAGGGGACGGGTGAGGATAAGGCTTCGGGTAAGGGTTAGGGTTAGGGTTAGGGTTAGGGTTAGGGAATGGGGACGGTTTAGGGTACAGTTTAGGGTACGACAACGGTTTAGGGTGAGCGTACATGTTAGGGTACGGGTTAGTGTTAGCGTACGGGTTAGGATTAGGGGACGTGTGAGGATAAGGCTTTGGGTAAGGCTTAGGGTTAGGGTCAGGGTTAGGGTTAGGGTTAGGGGACGGGGACGGTTTAGTGTACAGGTTAGGGTACGTCAATGGTTTAGGGTGAGCGTAGGTGTTAGGGTACGGGTTAGTGTTAGCGTACGGGCTAGGATTAGGGGATGGGTTAGGGTAAGGCTTCGGGTAAGGGTTAGGGTTAGGGTTAGGGATAGGGTTAGGGTTAGGGGACGGGGAAGATTTAGGGTACAGGTTAGGGTACGACAACGTTTTAGGGTGAGCGTACGTGTCAGGGTACGGGTTAGAGTTAGCTTACGGGTTAGGATTAGGGGACGGGTGAGGGTAAGGCTTCGGGTAAGGGTTAGGTTTAGTGTTAGGGTTAGGGTTAGGGGACGGGGACGGGGACGGTTTAGGGTAAAGGTTAGGGTACGACAACGGTTTAGGGTGAGCGTACGTGTTAGGTTACGGGTTAGTGTTAGCTTACGGGTTAGGATTAGGGGACGGTTGAGGGTAAGGCTTTGGGTAATGGTTAGGTTTAGGGTTAGGGTTAGGGTTAGGGGACGGGGACGGTTTAGGGCACAGGTTAGTGTACGCCAACGGTTTAGGGTGAGCGTACGTGTTAGGGTGTGGGTTAGTGTTAGCGTACGTGTTAGGATTAGGGGACGGGTGAGGGTAAGGCTTCGGGTAAGGGTTAGGGTTATGGTGAGGGTTAGGGTTAGGGTTAGGGTTAGGGGAAGGGGACGGGGACGGTTTAGGGTACAGGGTAGGGTACGACAACGGTTTAGGGTGAGGGTACGTGTTAGGGTACGGGTTAGAGTTAGCGTACAGGCTAGGATTAGGGGACGGGTGAGGGTAAGGCTTCGGGTAAGGGTTAGGGTTAGGGTTAGGGATAGGGTTAGGGTTAGGGGACGGGGAAGATTTAGGGTACAGGTTAGGGTACGAAAACGGTTTAGGGTGAGCGTACGTGTTAGGGTACGGGTTAGAGTTAGCTTACGGGTTAGGATTAGGGGACGGGTGCGGGTAAGGCTTCGGGTAAGGGTTAGGTTTAGTGTTAGGGTTAGGATTAGGGGACGGGGACGGGGACGGTTTAGGGTACAGGTTAGGGTACGACAACGGTTTAGGGTGAGCGTACGTGTTAGGGTACGTGTTAGTGTTAGCGTACGGGTTAGGTTTAGGGGACGGGTGAGGGTAAGGCTTCGGGTAAGGGTTAGGGTTAGGGTTACGGTTAGGGGACGGGGACGGTTTAGGGTACAGGTTAGGGCACGACAACGGTTTAGGGTGAGCGTACGTGTTAGGGTATGGGTTAGGGTTAGCGTACGGGTTAGGGTTAGGGGACGGGTGAGGGTAAGGCTTCGGGTAAGGGTTACGGTTAGGGTTATGGTTAGGGTTAGGGGACGGGGACGGGTACGTTTTAGGGTACAGGTTAGTGTACGACAACGGTTTAGGGTGAGCGTAAGTGTTAGGGTACGGGTTAGTGTTAGCGTACGGGTTAGGATTAGGGGACGGGTGAGGGTAAGGCTTCGGGTAAGGGTTAGTGTTAGGGTTAGGGTTAGGGTTAGTGTTAGGGGACCGGGACGTTTTAGGGTACAGGTTAGGGTACAACAACGGTTTAGGCTGAGCGTACGTGTTAGGGTACGTGTTAGTGTTAGCGTACGGGTTAGGACTAGGGGACGGGTGAGGGTAAGGCTTCGGGTAAGTGTTAGGGTTAGGGTTAGGGTTAGGGTTAGGGGACGGGGACGGTTTAGGGTACAGGTTAGGGTACGACAACGGTTTAGGGTGAGCGTACGTGTTAGGGTACGGGTTAGTGTTAGCGTATGGGTTAGGATTAGGGGACGGGTGAGGGTAAGGCTTCGGGTAAGGGTTAGGGTAGGGTTAGGGTTAGGGTTAGGGGACGGGGACGGTTTAGGGTACAGGTTAGGGTACGACAACGGTTTAGGGTGAGCGTACGTGTTAGGGTATGGGTTAGTGTTAGCGTACGGGTTAGGATTAGGGGACGGGTGAGGGTAAGGCTTCGGGTAAGGGTTAGGATTCGGGTTAGGGTTAGGGTTCGGGTTAGGGGACGGGGATGATTTAGGGTACAGGTTAGGGTACGACAACGGTTTAGGGTGAGCGTACGTGTTAGGGTACGGGTTAGTGTTAGCGTACGCGTTAGGATTAGGGGACGGGTGAGGGTAAGGCTTCGGGTAAGGGTTAGGGTTAGGGTTAGGGTTCGGGTTAGGGTTAGGGGACCGGGACTGTTTAGGGTACAGGTTAGGGTACGACAACGATTTAGGGTGAGCGTACGTGTTAGGGTACGGTTTAGTGTTAGTGTACGGGTTAGGATTAGGGGACGGGTGAGGGTAAGGCTTCGGGTAAGGGTTAGGGTTAGGGTTAGGGTTAGGGATAGGGTTAGGGTTAGGGGACGGGGACGGTTTAGGGTACAGGTTAGGGTACGACAACGGTTTAGGGTGAGCGTACGTGTTAGGGTACGGGTTAGTGTTAGCGTACGGGTTAGGATTAGGGGACGGGTGAGGGTAAGGCTTCGGGTAAGGGTTAGGGTTAGGGTTAGGGATAGGGTTAGGGTTAGGGGACGGGGAAGATTTAGGGTACAGGTTAGGGTACGACAACGGTTTAGGGTGAGCGTACGTGTTAGGGTACGGGTTAGTGTTAGCGTACGGGTTAGGATTAGGGGACGGGTGAGGGTAAGGCTTCGGGTAAGGATTAGGGTTAGGTTTAGGGTTAGGGTTAGGGTTAGGGTTAGGGGACGGGGACGGTTTAGGGTACAGGTTAGGGTACGACAACGGTTTAGGGTGAGCGTACGTGTTAGGGTACGGGTTAGTGTTAGCGTACGGGTTAGGATTAGGGGATGGGTGAGGGTAAGGCTTCGGGTAAGGGTTAGGGTTAGGGTTAGGGTTAGGGTTAGGGTTAGGGGACGGGGACGGTTTAGGGTACAGGTTAGGGTACGACAACGCTTTAGGGTGAGCGTACGTGTTAGGGTACGGGTTAGTGTTAGCGTACGTGTTAGGATTAGGGGACGGGTGAGGGTAAGGCTTCGGGTAAGGGTTAGAGTTAGGGTTAGGGTTAGGGTTAGGCTTAGGGGACGGGGACGGTTTCGGGTACAGGTTAGGGTACGACAACGGTTTAGGGTGAGCATACGTGTTAGGGTACGGGTTAGTGTTAGCGTACGGGTTAGGATTATGGGACGGGTGAGGGTAAGGCTTCGGGTAAGGGATAGGGTTAGGGTTAGTGTTAGGGTTAGGGGACGGGGACGGTTTAGGGTACAGGTTAGGGTATGACAACGGTTTAGGGTGAGCGTACGTGTTAGGGTATGGGTTAGTGTTAGCCTACGGGTTAGGATTAGGGGACGGGTGAGGGTAAGGCTTCGGGTTAGGGTTAGGGTTAGGGTTAGGGTTACGGTTAGGGGACGGGGACGGGGACGGTTTAGGGTACAGGTTAGGGTACGACAACGGTTTAGGGTGAGCGTAGGTGTTAGGGTACGGGTTAGTGTTAGCGTACGGGTTCGGATTAGGGGACGGGTGAGGGTAAGGCTTCGGGTAAGGGTTGGGGTTAGGGTTAGGGTTAGGGTTAGGGTTAGGGTTAGGGGACGGTTTAGGGTACAGGTTAGGGTACGACAACGGTTTAGGGTGAGCGTACGTGTTAGGGTACGGGTTAGTGTTAGCGTACGGGTTAGGATTAGGGGACGGGTGAGGGTAAGGCTTCGGGTAAGGATTAGGGTTAGGGTTAGGGTTAGGGTTAGGGTTAGGGTTAGGGGACGGGGACGGTTTAGGGTACAGGTTAGGGTACGACAACGGTTTAGGGTGAGCGTACGTGTTAGGGTACGGGTTAGTGTTAGCGTACGGGTTAGGATTAGGGGATGGGTGAGGGTAAGGCTTCGGGTAAGGGTTAGGGTTAGGTTTAGGGTTAGGGTTAGGGTTAGGGGACAGGGACGGTTTAGGGTACAGGTTAGGGTACGACAACGCTTTAGGGTGAGCGTACGTGTTAGGGTACGGGTTAGTGTTAGCGTACGTGTTAGGATTAGGGGACGGGTGAGGGTAAGGCTTCGGGTAAGGTTTAGGGTTAGGGTTAGGGTTAGGGTTAGGCTTAGGGGACGGGGACGGTTTAGGGTACAGGTTAGGGTACGACAACGGTTTAGGGTGAGCATACGTGTTAGGGTACGGGTTAGTGTTAGCGTACGGGTTAGGATTATGGGACGGGTGAGGGTAAGGCTTCGGGTAAGGGTTAGGGTTAGGGTTAGTGTTAGGGTTAGGGGACGGGGACGGTTTAGGGTACAGGTTAGGGTATGACAACGGTTTAGGGTGAGCGTACGTGTTAGGGTATGGGTTAGTGTTAGCCTACGGGTTAGGATTAGGGGACGGGTGAGGGTAAGGCTTTGGGTTAGGGTTAGGGTTAGGGTTAGGGTTAGGGTTAGGGGACGGGGACGGGGACGGTTTAGGGTACAGGTTAGGGTACGACAACGGTTTAGGGTGAGCGTAGGTGTTAGGGTACGGGTTAGTGTTAGCGTACGGGTTCGGATTAGGGGACGGGTGAGGGTAAGGCTTCGGGTAAGGGTTAGGGTTAGGGTTAGGGTTAGGGTTAGGGTTAGGGTTAGGGGACGGTTTAGGGTACAGGTTAGGGTACGACAACGGTTTAGGGTGAGCGTACGTGTTAGGGTACGGGTTAGTGTTAGCGTACGGGTTAGGATTAGGGGACGGGTGAGGGTAAGGCTTCGGGTAAGGGTTAGGGTTAGGGTTAGGGTTAGGGTTAGGATTAGGGGACGGGGACGGTTTAGGGTACGACAACAGTTTAGGGTGAGCGTACGTGTTACGGTACGGTTTAGTGTTAGCGTACGGGTTAGGATTAGGGGACGGGTGAGGGTAAGGCTTCGGGTAAGGGTTAGGGTTAGGGTTAGGGTTAGGGTTAGGGGACGGGGACGGTTTAGGGTACAGGTTATGGTATGACAATGGTTTAGGGTGAGCGTACGTGTTAGGGTACGGGTTAGTGTTAGCGTACGGGTTAGGATTAGGGGACGGGTGAGGGTAAGGCTTCGGGTAAGGGTTAGGGTTAGGGTTAGGGTTAGGGGACGGGGACGGGGACGGGGACGGTTTAGGGTACAGGTTAGGGTACGACAACGGTTTAGGGTGAGCGTACGTGTTAGGGTACGGGTTAGTGTTAGCGTACGGGTTAGGATTAGGGGACGGGTGAGGGTAAGGCTTGGGGTAAGGGTTAGGGTTAGGGTTAGGGTTAGGGTTAGGGGACGGGGACGGTTTAGGGTACAGGTTAGGGTACGACAACGGTTTAGGGTGAGCGTACGTGTTAGGGTACGGGTTAGTGTTAGCGTACGGGTTAGGATTAGGGGACGGGTGAGGGTAAGGCTTCGGGTAAGGGTTAGGGTTAGGGTTAGGGTTAGGGTTAGGGTTAGGGGACCGGGACGGTTTAGGGTACAGGTTAGGGTACGACAATGGTTTAGGGTGAGCGTACGTGTTAGGGTATGGGTTAGTGTTAGCGTACGGGTTAGGATTAGGGGACGGGTGAGGGTAAGGCTTCGGGTAACGGTTAGGGTTAGGGTTAGGGTTAGGGTTAGGGTTAGGATTAGGGGACGGGTACGGTTTAGGGTACAGGTTAGGGTACGACAACGGTTTAGGGTGAGCGTACGTGTTAGGGTACGGGTTAGTGTTAGCGTACGGGTTAGGATTAGGGGACGGGTGAGGGTAAGGCTTCGGGTAAGGGTTAGGGTTAGGGTTAGGGTTAGGGTTAGGGTTAGCGGACCGTGACGGTTTAGGGTACAGGTTAGGGTACGACAACGGTTTCGGGTGAGCGTACGTGTTAGGGTACGGGTTAGTGTTAGCGTACGGGTTAGGATTAGGGGACGGGTGAGGGTAAGGCTTCGGGTAAGGGTTAGGGTTAGGGTTAGGGTTAGGGTTAGGGTTAGGGGACGGGGACGGTTTAGGGTACAGGTTAGGGTACGACAACGGTTTAGGGTGAGCGTACGTGTTAGGGTACGGGTTAGTGTTAGCGTACGGGTTAGGATTAGGGGACGGGTGAGGGTAAGGCTTCGGGTAAGGCTTAGGGTTAGGGTTAGGGTTAGGGTTAGGGGACGGGGACGGTTTAGGGTACAGGTTAGGGTACGACAACGGTTTAGGGTGAGCGTACATGTTAGGGTATGGGTTAGTGTTAGCGTACGGGTTAGGATTAGGGGACGGGTGAGGGTAAGGCTTCGGGTAAGGGTTAGGGTTCGGGTTAGGGTTAGGGTTCGGGTTAGGGGACGGGGATGATTTAGGGTACAGGTTAGGGTACGACAACGGTTTAGGGTGAGCGTACGTGTTAGGGTACGGGTTAGTGTTAGGGTACGCGTTAGGATTAGGGGACGGGTGAGGGTAAGGCTTCGGGTAAGGGTTAGGGTTAGGGTTAGGGTTAGGGTTAGGGTTAGGGGACGGGGACGGTTTAGGGTACAGGTTAGGGTACGACAACGTTTTAGGGTGAGCGTACGTGTTAGGGTACCGGTTAGTGTTAGCGTACGGGCTAGGATTAGGGGACGGGTGAGGGTAAGGCTTCGGGTAAGGGTTAGGGTTAGGGTTAGGGTTCGGGTTAGGGTTAGGGGACCGGGACGGTTTAGGGTACAGGTTAGGGTACGACAACGATTTAGGGTGAGCGTACGTGTTAGGGTACGGTTTAGTGTTAGTGTACGGGTTAGGATTAGGGGACGGGTGAGGGTAAGGCTTCGGGTAAGGGTTAGGGTTAGGGTTAGGGTTAGGGATAGGGTTAGGGTTAGGGGACGGGGACGGTTTAGGGTACAGGTTAGGGTACGACAACGGTTTAGGGTGAGCGTACGTGTTAGGGTACGGGTTAGTGTTAGCGTACGGGTTAGGATTAGGGGACGGGTGAGGGTAAGGCTTCGGGTAAGGGTTAGGGTTAGGGTTAGGGATAGGGTTAGGGTTAGGGGACGGGGAAGATTTAGGGTACAGGTTAGGGTACGACAACGGTTTAGGGTGAGCGTACGTGTTAGGGTACGGGTTAGAGTTAGCTTACGGGTTAGGATTAGGGGACGGGTGAGGGTAAGGCTTCGGGTAAGGGTTACGTTTAGGGTTAGGGTTAGGGTTAGGGTACGGGGACGGGGACGGTTTAGGGTACAGGTTAGGGTACGACAACGGTTTAGGGTGAGCGTACGTGTTAGGGTACGGGTTAGTGTTAGCGTACGGCTTAGGATTAGGGGACGGGTGAGGGTAAGGCTTCGGGTAAGGATTAGGGTTAGGGTTAGGGTTAGGGTTAGGGTTAGGGGACGGGGACGGTTTAGGGTACAGGTTAGGGTACGACAACGGTTTAGGGTGAGCGTACGTGTTAGGGTACGGGTTAGTGTTAGCGTACGGGTTAGGATTAGGGGATGGGTGAGGGTAAGGCTTCGGGTAAGGGTTAGGGTTAGGGTTAGGGTTAGGGTTAGGGTTAGGGGATGGGGACGGTTTAGGGTACAGGTTAGGGTACGACAACGCTTTAGGGTGAGCGTACGTGTTAGGGTACGGGTTAGTGTTAGCGTACGGGTTAGGATTAGGGGACGGGTGAGGGTAAGGCTTCGGGTAAGGGTTAGAGTTAGGGTTAGGGTTAGGGTTAGGCTTAGGGGACCGGGACGGTTTAGGGTACAGGTTAGGGTACGACAACGGTTTAGGGTGAGCATACGTGTTAGGGTACGGGTTAGTGTTAGCGTACGGGTTAGGATTATGGGACGGGTGAGGGTAAGGCTTCGGGTAAGGGTTAGGGTTAGGGTTAGTGTTAGGGTTAGGGGACGGGGACGGTTTAGGGTACAGGTTAGGGTATGACAACGGTTTAGGGTGAGCGTACGTGTTAGGGTATGGGTTAGTTTTAGCGTACGGGTTAGGATTAGGGGACGGGTGAGGGTAAGGCTTCGGGTTAGGGTTAGGGTTAGGGTTAGGGTTAGGGTTAGGGGACGGGGACGGGGACGGTTTAGGGTACAGGTTAGGGTACGACAACGGTTTAGGGTGAGCGTACGTGTTAGGGTACGGGTTAGTGTTAGCGTACGGGTTCGGATTAGGGGACGGGTGAGGGTAAGGCTTCGGGTAAGGGTTAGAGTTAGGGTTAGGGTTAGGGTTAGGGTTAGGGTTAGGGGACGGTTTAGGGTACAGGTTAGGGTACGACAACAGTTTAGGGTGACCATACGTGTTAGGGTACGGGTTAGTGTTAGCGTACGGGTTAGGATTAGGGGACGGGTGAGGGTAAGGCTTCGGGTAAGGTTTAGGGTTAGGGTTAGGTTTAGGGGATGGTGACGGTTTAGGGTACAGGTTATGGTACGACAACGGTTTAGGGTGAGCGTACGTGTTAGGGTACGGGTTAGTGTTAGCGTACGGGTTAGGATTAGGGGACGGGTGAGGGTAAGGCTTCGGGTAAGGGTTAGGATTAGGGTTAGGGTTAGGGTTAGGATTAGGGGACGGGGACGGTTTAGGGTACGACAACAGTTTAGAGTGAGCGTACGTGTTACGGTACGGTTTAGTGTTAGCGTACGGGTTAGGATTAGGGGACGGGTGAGGGTAAGGCTTCGGGTAAGGGTTAGGGTTAGGGTTAGGGTTAGGGTTAGGGGACGGGGACGGTTTAGGGTACAGGTTAGGGTACGACAACGGTTTAGGGTGAGCGTACGTGTTAGGGTACGGGTTAGTGTTAGCGTACGGGTTAGGATTAGGGGACGGGTGAGGGTAAGGCTTCGGGTAAGGGTTAGGGTTAGGGTTAGGGTTAGGGTTAGGGTTAGGGGACCGGGACGGTTTAGGGTACAGGTTAGGGTACGACAACGGTTTAGGGTGAGCGTACGTGTTAGGGTATGGGTTAGTGTTAGCGTATGGGTTAGGATTAGGGGACGGGTGAGGGTAAGGCTTCGGGTAACGGTTAGGGTTAGGGTTAGGGTTCGGGTTAGGGTTAGGATTAGGGGACGGGTACGGTTTAGGGTACAGGTTAGGGTACGACAACGGTTTAGGGTGAGCGTACGTGTTAGGGTACGGGTTAGTGTTAGCGTACGGGTTAGGATTAGGGGACGGGTGAGGGTAAGGCTTCGGGTAAGGGTTAGAGTTAGGGTTAGGGTTAGGGTTAGGCTTAGGGGACGGGGACGGTTTAGGGTACAGGTTAGGGTACGACAACGGTTTAGGGTGAGCATACGTGTTAGGGTACGGGTTAGTGTTAGCGTACGGGTTAGGATTATGGGACGGGTGAGGGTAAGGCTTCGGGTAAGGGTTAGGGTTAGGGTTAGTGTTAGGGTTAGGGGACGGGGACGGTTTAGGGTACAGGTTAGGGTATGACAACGGTTTAGGGTGAGCGTACGTTTTAGGGTATGGGTTAGTGTTAGCGTACGGGTTAGGATTAGGGGACGGGTGAGGGTAAGGCTTCGGGTTAGGGTTAGGGTTAGGGTTAGGGTTAGGGTTAGGGGACGGGGACGGGGACGGTTTAGGGTACAGGTTAGGGTACGACAACGGTTTAGGGTGAGCGTACGTGTTAGGGTACGGGTTAGTTTTAGCGTATGGGTTCGGATTAGGGGACGGGTGAGGGTAAGGCTTCGGGTAAGGGTTAGGGTTAGGGTTAGGGTTAGGGTTAGGGTTAGGGTTAGGGGACGGTTTAGGGTAAAGGTTAGGGTACGACAACAGTTTAGGGTGAGCATACGTGTTAGGGTACGGGTTAGTGTTAGCGTACGGGTTAGGATTAGGGGACGGGTGAGGGTAAGGCTTCGGGTAAGGTTTAGGGTTAGGGTTAGGTTTAGGGGATGGTGACGGTTTAGGGTACAGGTTATGGTACGACAACGGTTTAGGGTGAGCGTACGTGTTAGGGTACGGGTTAGTGTTAGCGTACGGGTTAGGATTATGGGACGGGTGAGGGTAAGGCTTCGGGTAAGGGTTAGGGTTAGGGTTAGGGTTAGGGTTAGGATTAGGGGACGGGGACGGTTTAGGGTACGACAACAGTTTAGGGTGAGCGTACGTGTTACGGTACGGTTTAGTGTTAGCGTACAGGTTAGGATTAGGGGACGGGTGAGGGTAAGGCTTCGGGTAAGGGTTAGGGTTAGGGTTAGGGTTAGGGTTAGGGGACGGGGACGGTTTAGGGTACAGGTTATGGTATGACAATGGTTTAGGGTTAGCGTACGTGTTAGGGTATGGGTTAGTTTTAGCGTACGGGTTAGGATTACGGGACGGGTGAGGGTAAGGCTTCGGGTAAGGGTTAGGGTTAGGGTTAGGGTTAGGGGACGGGGACGGGGACGGGGACGGTTTAGGGTACAGGTTAGGGTACGACAACGGTTTAGGGTGAGCGTACGTGTTAGGGTACGGGTTAGTGTTAGCGTACGGGTTATGATTAGGGGACGGGTGAGGGTAAGGCTTGGGGTAAGGGTTAGGGTTAGGGTTAGGGTTAGGGTTAGGGGACGGGGACGGTTTAGGGTACAGGTTAGGGTACGACAACGGTTTAGGGTGAGCGTACGTGTCAGGGTACGGGTTAGTGTTAGCGTACGGGTTAGGATTAGGGGACGGGTGAGGGTAAGGCTTCGGGTAAGGGTTACGGTTAGGGTTAGGGTTAGGGTTAGGGTTAGGGGACCGGGACGGTTTAGGGTACAGGTTAGGGTACGACAACGGTTTAGGGTGAGCGTACGTGTTAGGGTATGGGTTAGTGTTAGTGTACGGGTTAGGATTAAGGGACGGGTGAGGGTAAGGCTTCGGGTAACGGTTAGGGTTAGGGTTAGGGTTAGGGTTAGGGTTAGGATTAGGGGACGGGTACGGTTTAGGGTACAGTTTAGGGTATGACAACGGTTTAGGGTGAGCGTACGTGTTAGGGTACGGGTTAGTGTTAGCGTACGGGTTAGGATTAGGGGACGGGTGAGGGTAAGGCTTCGGGTAAGGGTTAGGGTTAGGGTTAGGGTTAGGGTTAGGGTTAGGGGACGGGGACGGTTTAGGGTACAGGTTAGGGTACGACAACGGTTTAGGGTGAGCGTACGTGTTAGGGTACGGGTTAGTGTTAGCGTACGGGTTAGGATTAGGGGACGGGTGAGGGTAAGGCTTCGGGTAAGGGTTAGGGTTAGGGTTAGGGTTAGGGGACGGGGACGGGGACGGTTTAGGGTACAGGTTAGGGTACGACAACGGTTTAGGGTGAGCGTACGTGTTAGGGTATGGGTTAGTGTTAGCGTACGGGTTAGGATTAGGGGACGGGTGAGGGTAACGCTTCGGGTAAGGGTTAGGGTTCGGGTTAGGCTTAGGGTTCGGGTTAGGGGACGGGGATGATTTAGGGTACAGGTTAGGGTACGACAACGGTTTAGGGTGAGCGTACGTGTTAGGGTACGGGTTAGTGTTAGCGTACGCGTTAGGATTAGGGGACGGGTGAGGGTAAGGCTTCGGGTAAGGGTTAGGGTTAGGGTTAGGGTTAGGGGACGGGGACGGTTTAGGGTACAGGTTAGGGTACGACAACGTTTTAGGGTGAGCGTACGTGTTAGGGTACCGGTTAGTGTTAGCGTACGGGCTAGGATTAGGGGACGGGTGAGGGTAAGGCTTCGGGTACGGGTTAGGGTTAGGGTTAGGGTTCGGGTTAGGGTTAGGGGACCGGGACGGTTTAGGGTACAGGTTAGGGTACGACAACGATTTAGGGTGAGCGTACGTGTTAGGGTACGGTTTAGTGTTAGTGTACGGGTTAGGATTAGGGGACGGGTGAGGGTAAGGCTTCGGGTAAGGGTTAGGGTTAGGGTTAGGGTTAGGGTTAGGGTTAGGGTTAGGGGACGGGGACGGTTTAGGGTACAGGTTAGGGTACGACAACGGTTTAGGGTGAGCGTACGTGTTAGGGTACGGGTTAGTGTTAGCGTACGGGTTAGGATTAGGGGACGGGTGAGGGTAAGGCTTCGGGTAAGGGTTAGGGTTAGGGTTAGGGTTAGGGTTAGGGTTAGGGGACCGGGACGGTTTAGGGTACAGGTTAGGGTACGACAACGGTTTAGGGTGAGCGTACGTGTTATGGTATGGGTTAGTGTTAGCGTACGGGTTAGGATTAGGGGACGGGTGAGGGTAAGGCTTCGGGTAACGGTTAGGGTTAGGGTTAGGGTTAGGGTTAGGGTTAGGATTAGGGGACGGGTACGGTTTAGGGTACAGGTTAGGGTACGACAACGGTTTAGGGTGAGCGTACGTGTTAGGGTACGGGTTAGTGTTAGCGTACGGGTTAGGATTAGGGGACGGGTGAGGGTAAGGCTTCGGGTAAGGGTTAGGGTTAGGGTTAGGGTTAGGGTTAGGGTTAGCGGACCGGGACGGTTTAGGGTACAGGTTAGGGTACGACAACGTTTTAGGGTGAGCGTATGTGTTAGGGTACGGGTTAGTGTTAGCGTACGGGTTAGGATTAGGGGACGGGTGAGGGTAAGGCTTCGGGTAAGGGTTAGGGTTAGGGTTAGGGTTAGGGTTAGGGTTAGGGGACGGGGACGGTTTAGGGTACAGGTTAGGGTACGACAACGGTTTAGGGTGAGCGTACGTGTTAGGGTACGGGTTAGTGTTAGCGTACGGGTTAGGATTAGGGGACGGGTGAGGGTAAGGCTTCGGGTAAGGGTTAGGGTTAGTGTTAGGGTTAGGGTTAGGGTTAGGGGACGGGGACGGTTTAGGGTACAGGTTAGGGTACGACAACGGTTTAGGGTGAGCGTACGTGTTAGGGTACGGGTTAGTGTTAGCGTACGGGTTAGGATTAGGGGACGGGTGAGGGTAAGGCTTCGGATAAGGGTTAGGGTTAGGGTTAGGGTTAGGGTTAGGGTTAGGGTTAGGGGACGGGGACGGTTTAGGGTACAGGTTAGGGTACGACAACGGTTTAGGGTGAGCGTACGTGTTAGGGTACGGGTTAGTGTTAGCGTACGGGTTAGGATTAGGGGATGGGTGAGGGTAAGGCTTCGGGTAAGGGTTAGGGTTAGGGTTAGGGTTAGGGTTAGGGTTAGGGGACCGGGACGGTTTAGGGTACAGGTTAGGGTACGACAACGGTTTAGGGTGAGCGTAAGTGTTAGGGTACGGGTTAGTGTTAGCGTACGGGTTAGGATTAGGGAACGGGTGAGGGTAAGGCTTCGGGTAAGGGTTAGGGTTAGGGTTAGGGTTAGGGTTAGGGTTAGGGGATGGGGACGTTTTAGGGTACAGGTTAGGGTACGACAACGGTTTAGGGTGAGCGTACGTGTTAGGGTACGGGTTAGTGTTAGCGTACGGGTTAGGATTAGGGGACGGGTGAGGGTAAGGTTTCGGGTAAGGGTTAGGGTTAGGGTTAGGGTTAGGGTTAGGGTTAGGGTTAGGGGACGGGGACGGTTTAGGGTACAGGTTAGGGTACGACAACGGTTTAGGGTGAGCGTACGTGTTAGGGTACGGGTTAGTGTTAGCGTACGGGTTAGGATTAGGGGACGGTTGAGGGTAAGGCTTCGGGTAAGGGTTAGGGTTAGGGTTAGGGTTAGGGTTAGGGTTAGGGGACCGGGACGTTTTAGGGTACAGGTTAGGGTACGACAACGGTTTAGGGTGAGCGTACGTGTTAGGGTACGGGTTAGTGTTAGCGTACGGGTTCGGATTAGGGGACGGGTGAGGGTAAGGCTTCGGGTAAGAGTTAGGGTTAGGGTTAGGGTTAGGGTTAGGGGACGGGGACGGGGACGGTTTAGGGTACAGGTTATGGTACGACAACGGTTTAGGGTGAGCGTACGTGTTAGGGTACGGGTTAGTGTTAGCGTACGGGTTAGGATTAGGGGACGGGTGAGGGTAAGGCTTCGGGTAAGAGTTAGGGTTAGGGTTAGGGTTAGGGGACGGGGACGGTTTAGGGTACAGGTTAGGGTACGACAACGGTTTAGGGTGAGCGTACGTGTTAGGGTACGGGTTAGTGTTAGCGTACGGGTTAGGATTAGGGGACGGGTGAGGGTAAGGCTTCGGGTAAGGGTTAGGGTTAGGGTTAGGGTTAGGGTTAGGGTTAGGGTTAGGGGACGGGGACGGTTTAGGGTACAGGTTAGGGTACGACAACGGTTTAGTGTGAGCGTACGTGTTAGGGTACGGGTTAGTGTTAGCGTACGGGTTAGGATTAGGGGACGGGTGAGGGTAAGGCTTCGAGTAAGGGTTAGGGTTAGGGTTAGGGTTAGGGGACCGGGACGGTTTAGGGTACAGGTTAGGGTACGATAACGGTTTAGGGTGAGCGTACGTGTTAGGGTACGGGTTAGTGTTAGCGTACGGCTTAGGATTAGGGGACTGGTGAGGGTAAGGCTTCGGGTAAGGGTTAGGGTTAGGGTTAGGGTTAGGGTTAGGGTTAGGGGACCGGGACGGTTTAGGGTACAGGTTAGGGTACGACAACCGTTTAGGGTGAGCGTACGTGTTAGGGTACGGGTTAGTGTTAGCGTACGGGTTAGGATTAGGGGACGGTTGAGGGTAAGACTTCCTTTAAGGTTTAGGGTTAGGGTTAGGGTTATGGTTAGGGGACGGGGACGGTTTAGGGTACAGGTTAGGGTATGACAACGGTTTAGGGTGAGCGTACGTGTTACGGTACGGGTTAGTGTTAGCGTACGGGTTAGGATTATGGGACGGGTGAGGGTAAGGCTTCGGGTTAGGGTTAGGGTTAGGGTTAGGGTTAGGGTTAGGGGACGGGGACGGGGATGGTTTAGGGTACAGGTTAGGGTACGAAAACTGTTTAGGGTGAGCGTACGTGTTAGGGTACGGGTTAGTGTTAGCGTACGGGTTAGGATTAGGGGACGGGTGAGGGTAAGGCTTCGGGTAAGGGTTAGGGTTAGGGTTACGGGACGGGGACGGGGACGGGGACGGTTTAGGGTACAGGTTAGGGTACGACAGCGGTTTAGGGTGAGCGTACGTGTTAGGGTACGGGTTAGTGTTAGCGTACGGGTTAGGATTAGGGGACGGGTGAGGGTAAGCCTTCGGGTAAGGGTTAGGGTTAGGGTTAGGGTTAGGGTTAGGGGACGGGGACGGTTTACGGTACAGGTTAGGGTATGAAAATGGTTTAGGGTGAGCGTACGTGTTAGGGTACGGGTTAGTGTTAGCGTACGGGTTAGGATTAGGGGACGGGTGAGGGTAAGGCTTCGGGTTAGGGTTAGGGTTAGGGTTAGGGTTAGGGTTAGGGTTAGGGTTAGGGTTAGGGGACGGGGACGGTTTAGGGTACAGGGTAGGGTACGACAACGGTTTAGGGTGAGCGTACGTGTTAGGGTACGGGTTAGTGTTAGCGTACGGGTTAGGTTTAGGGGACGGGTGAGGGTAAGGCTTCGGGTAAGGGTTAGGGTTAGGGTTAGGGTTAGGGTTAGGGTTAGGGGACCGGGACGGTTTAGGGTACAGGTTAGGGTACGACAACGGTTTAGGGTGAGCGTACGTGTTAGGGTACGGGTCACTGTTAGCGTACGGGTTAGGATTAGGGGACGGGTGAGGGTAAAGCTTCGGGTAAGGGTTAGGGTTAGGGTTAGTGCTAGGGTTAGGGGACGGGGACGGTTTAGGGTACAGGTTAGGGTACGACAACGGTTTAGGGTGAGCGTACGTGTTAGGGTACGGGTTAGTGTTAGCGTACGGGTAAGGATTAGGGGACGGGTGAGGGTAAGACTTCGTGTAAGGGTTAGGGTTAGGGTTAGGGTTAGGGTTAGGGGACGGGGACGGTTTAGGGTACAGGTTAGGGTATGACAAAGGTTTAGGGTGAGCGTACGTGTTACGGTACGGGTTAGTGTTAGCGTACGGGTTAGGATTATGGGACGGGTGAGGGTAAGGCTTCGGGTTAGGGTTAGGGTTAGGGTTAGGGTTAGGGTTAGGGGACGGGGACGGGGATGGTTTAGGGTACAGGTTAGGGTACGAAAACGGTTTAGGGTGAGCGTACGTGTTAGGGTAGGGGTTAGTGTTAGCGTACGGGTTAGGATTAGGGGACGGGTGAGGGTAAGGCTTCAGGTAAGGGTTAGGGTTAGGGTTAGGGTTAGGGTTAGGGGACGGGGACGGGGACGGTTTAGAGTACAGGTTAGGGTACGACAACAGTTTAGGGTGAGCGTACGTGTTAGGGTACGTGTTAGTGTTAGCGTACGGGTTAGGATTAGGGGACGGGTGAGGGTAAGGCTTCGGGTAAGGGTTAGGGTTAGGGTTAGGGTTAGGGTTAGGGTTAGGGTTAGGGTTAGGGGACGGGGACGGTTTAGGGTACAGGTTAGGGTACGACAACGGTTTAGGGTGACCGTACGTGTTACGGTACGGGTTAGTGTTAGCGTACGGGTTAGGATTATGGGACGGGTGAGGGTAAGGCTTCGGGTAAGGGTTAGGGTTAGGGTTAGGGTTAGGGTTAGGGGACGGGGACGGGGATGGTTTAGGGTACAGGTTAGGGTACGAAAACTGTTTAGGGTGAGCGTACGTGTTAGGGTACGGGTTAGTGTTAGCGTACGGGTTAGGATTAGGGGACGGGTGAGGGTAAGGCTTCGGGTAAGGGTTAGGGTTAGGGTTACGGGACGGGGACGGGGACGGGGACGGTTTAGGGTACAGGTTAGGGTACGACAGCGGTTTAGGGTGAGCGTACGTGTTAGGGTACGGGTTAGTGTTAGCGTACGGGTTAGGATTAGGGGACGGGTGAGGGTAAGCCTTCGGGTAAGGGTTAGGGTTAGGGTTAGGGTTAGGGTTAGGGGACGGGGACGGTTTACGGTACAGGTTAGGGTATGAAAATGGTTTAGGGTGAGCGTACGTGTTAGGGTACGGGTTAGTGTTAGCGTACGGGTTAGGATTAGGGGACGGGTGAGGGTAAGGCTTCGGGTTAGGGTTAGGGTTAGGGTTAGGGTTAGGGTTAGGGGACGGGGACGGTTTAGGGTACAGGTTAGGGTACGACAACGGTTTAGGGTGAGCGTACGTGTTAGGGTACGGGTTAGTGTTAGCGTACGGCTTAGGATTAGGGGACGGGTGAGGGTAAGGCTTCGGGTAAGGGTTAGGGTTAGGGTTAGGGTTAGGGTTAGGATTAGGGGACGGGGACGGTTTAGGGTACGACAACAGTTTAGGGTGAGCGTACGTGTTAGGGTACGGTTTAGTGTCAGCGTACTGGTTAGGATTAGGGGACGGGTGAGTGTAAGGCTTCGGGTAAGGGTTAGGGTTAGGGTTAGGGTTAGGGCTAGGGGACGGGGACGTTTAGGGTACAGGTTATGGTATTACAACGGTTTAGGGTGAGCGTACGTGTTAGGGTACGGGTTAGTGTTAGCGTACGGTTTAGGATTAGCGGACGGGTGAGGATAAGGCTTCGGGAAAGGGTTAGGGTGAGTGTTAGGGTTAGGGTTAGGGGACGGGGACGGGGACGGTTTAGGGTACAGGTTAGGGTACGACAACGGATTAGGGTGAGCGTACGTGTTAGGGTACGGGTTAGTGTTAGCGTACGGGTTAGGATTAGGGGATGGGTGAGGGTAAGGCTTCGGGTAAGAGTTAGGGTTAGGGTTAGGGTTAGGATTAGGGGACGGGGACGGTTTAGGGTACAGGTTAGGGTACGACAACGGTTTAGGGTGAGCGTACGTGTTAGGGTACGGTTTAGTGTTAGCGTACGGGTTAGGATTAGGGGACGGGTGAGGGTAAGGCTTCGGGTAAGGGTTAGGGTTAGGGTTAGGGTTAGGGTTAGGGTTAGGGGACGGGGACGGTTTAGGGTACAGGTTAGGGTACGACAACGGTTTAGGGTGAGCGTACGTGTTAGGGTACGGGTTAGTGTTAGCGTACGGGTTAGGATTAGGGGACGGGTGAGGGTAAGGCTTCGGGTAAGGGTTAGGGTTAGGGTTAGGGTTAGGGTTAGGGTTAGGGGACGGGGACGGTTTAGGGTACAGGGTAGGGTACGACAACGGTTTAGGGTGAGCGTACGTGTTAGGGTACGGGTTAGTGTTAGCGTACGGGTTAGGTTTAGGGGACGGGTGAGGGTAAGGCTTCGGGTAAGGGTTAGGGTTAGGGTTAGGGTTAGGGTTAGGGTTAGGGGACCGGGACGGTTTAGGGTACAGGTTAGGGTACGACAACGGTTTAGGGTGAGCGTACGTGTTAGGGTACGGGTTAGTGTTAGCGTACGGGTTAGGATTAGGGGACGGGTGAGGGTAAGACTTCGTGTAAGGGTTAGGGTTAGGGTTAGGGTTAGGGTTAGGGGACGGGGACTGTTTAGGGTACAGGTTAGGGTATGACAACGGTTTAGGGTGAGCGTACGTGTTACGGTACGGGTTAGTGTTAGCGTACGGGTTAGGATTATGGGACGGGTGAGGGTAAGGCTTCGGGTTAGGGTTAGGGTTAGGGTTAGGGTTAGGGTTAGGGGACGGGGACGGGGATGGTTTAGGGTACAGGTTAGGGTACGAAAACGGTTTAGGGTGAGCGTACGTGTTAGGGTAGGGGTTAGTGTTAGCGTACGGGTTAGGATTAGGGGACGGGTGAGGGTAAGGCTTCAGGTAAGGGTTAGGGTTAGGGTTAGGGTTAGGGTTAGGGTTAGGGGACGGGGACGGTTTACAGTACAGGTTAGGGTACGACAACAGTTTAGGGTGAGCGTACGTGTTAGGGTACGTGTTAGTGTTAGCGTACGGGTTAGGATTAGGGGACGGGTGAGGGTAAGGCTTCGGGTAAGGGTTAGGGTTAGGGTTAGGGTTAGGGTTAGGGTTAGGGTTAGGGTTAGGGGACGGGGACGGTTTAGGGTACAGGTTAGGGTACGACAACGGTTTAGGGTGAGCTTACGTGTTGGGGTACGGGTTAGTGTTAGCGTACGGGTTAGGATTAGGGGACAGATGAGGGTAAGGCTTCGGGTAAGGGTTAGGGTTAGGGTTTGAGTTAGGGGACGGGGACGGGGACGGTTTAGGGTACAGGTTAGGGTACGACAACGGTTTAGGGTGAGCGTACGTGTTTGGGTACGGGTTAGTGTTAGCGTAGGGGTTAGGATTAGGGGACGGGTGAGGGTAAGGCTTCGGGTAAGGGTTAGGGTTAGGGTTAGGGTTAGGGTTAGGGGACGGGGACGGGGACGGGGACGGTTTAGGGTACGACAACGTTTTAGGGTGAGCGTACGTGTTAGGGTACGGGTTAGTGTTAGCGTACGGGTTAGGATTAGGGGACGGGTGAGGGTAAGGCTTTGGGTAAGGGTTAGGGTTCGGGTTAGGGTTAGGGTTCGGGTTAGGGGACGGGGATGATTTAGGGTACAGGTTAGGGTACGACAACGGTTTAGGGTGAGCGTACGTGTTAGGGTACGGGTTAGTGTTAGCGTACGCGTTAGGATTAGGGGACGGGTGAGGGTAAGGCTTCGGGTAAGGGTTAGGGTTAGGGTTAGGGTTAGGGTTAGGGGACGGGGACGGTTTAGGGTACAGGTTAGGGTACGACAACGTTTTAGGGTGAGCGTACGTGTTAGGGTACCGGTTAGTGTTAGCGTACGGGCTAGGATTAGGGGACGGGTGAGGGTAAGGCTTCGGGTAAGGGTTAGGGTTAGGGTTAGGGTTCGGGTTAGGGTTAGGGGACCGGGACGGTTTAGGGTACAGGTTAGGGTACGACAACGATTTAGGGTGAGCGTACGTGTTAGGGTACGGTTTAGTGTTAGTGTACGGGTTAGGATTAGGGGACGGGTGAGGGTAAGGCTTCGGGTAAGGTTTAGGGTTAGGGTTAGGGTTAGGGATAGGGTTAGGGTTAGGAGACGGGGACGGTTTAGGGTACAGGTTAGGGTACGACAACGGTTTAGGGTGAGCGTACGTGTTAGGGTACGGGTTAGTGTTAGCGTACGGGTTAGGATTAGGGGACGGGTGAGGGTAAGGCTTCGGGTAAGGGTTAGGGTTAGGGTTAGGGTTAGGGTTAGGGTTAGGGGACGGGGAAGATTTAGGGTACAGGTTAGGGTACGACAACGGTTTAGGGTGAGCGTACGTGTTAGGGTACGGGTTAGTGTTAGCGTACGGGTTAGGATTAGGGGACGGGTGAGGGTAAGGCTTCGGGTAAGGGTTAGGGTTAGGGTTAGGGTTAGGGTTAGGGTTAGGGGACCGGGACGGTTTAGGGTACAGGTTAGGGTACGACAACGGTTTAGGGTGAGCGTAAGTGTTAGGGTACGGGTTAGTGTTAGCGTACGGTTTAGGATTAGGGGACGGGTGAGGGTAAGGCTTCGGGTAAGGGTTAGGGTTAGGGTTAGGGTTAGGGTTAGGGTTAGGGGATGGGGACGGTTTAGGGTACAGGTTAGGGTATGACAACGGTTTAGGGTGAGCGTACGTGTTACGGTACGGGTTAGTGTTAGCGTACGGGTTAGGATTATGGAACGGGTGAGGGTAAGGCTTCGGGTTAGGGTTAGGGTTAGGGTTAGGTTTAGGGTTAGGGGACGGGGACGGGGATGGTTTAGGGTACAGGTTAGGGTACGAAAAATGTTTAGGGTGAGCGTACGTGTTAGGGTACGGGTTAGTGTTAGCGTACGGGTTAGGATTAGGGGACGGGTGAGGGTAAGGCTTCGGGTAAGGGTTAGGGTTAGGGTTACGGGACGGGGACGGGGACGGGGACGGTTTAGGGTACAGGTTAGGGTACGACAGCGGTTTAGGGTGAGCGTACGTGTTAGGGTACGGGTTAGTGTTAGCGTACGGGTTAGGATTAGGGGACGGGTGAGGGTAAGCCTTCGGGTAAGGGTTAGGGTTAGGGTTAGGGTTAGGGTTAGGGGACGGGGACGGTGTACGGTACAGGTTAGGGTATGAAAATGGTTTAGGGTGAGCCTACGTGTTAGGGTACGGGTTAGTGTTAGCGTACGGGTTAGGATTAGGGGACGGGTGAGGGTAAGGCTTCGGGTTAGGGTTAGTGTTAGGGTTAGGGTTAGGGTTAGGGTTAGGGGACGGGTACGGTTTAGGGTACAGGTTAGGGTACGACAACGGTTTAGGGTGAGCGTACGTGTTAGGGTACGGGTTAGTGTTAGCGTACGGCTTAGGATTAGGGGACGTGTGAGGGTAAGGCTTCGGGTAAGGGTTAGGGTTAGGGTTAGGGTTAGGGTTAGGATTAGGGGACGGGGACGGTTTAGGGTACGACAACAGTTTAGGGTGAGCGTACGTGTTAGGGTACGGTTTAGTGTTAGCGTACTGGTTAGGATTAGGGGACGGGTGAGTGTAAGGCTTCGGGTAAGGGTTAGGGTTAGGGCTAGGGGACGGGGACGTTTAGGGTACAGGTTATGGTATTACAACGGTTTAGGGTGAGCGTACGTGTTAGGGTACGGGTTAGTGTTAGCGTACGGTTTAGGATTAGGGGACGGGTGAGGATAAGGCTTCGGGTAAGGGTTAGGGTGAGTGTTAGGGTTAGGGTTAGGGGACGGGGACGGGGATGGTTTAGGGTACAGGTTAGGGTACCACAACGGATTAGGGTGAGCGTACGTGTTAGGGTACGGGTTAGTGTTAGCGTACGGGTTAGGATTAGGGGACGGGTGAGGGTAAGGCTTCGGGTAAGAGTTAGGGTTAGGGTTAGGGTTAGGATTAGGGGACGGGGACGGTTTAGGGTACAGGTTAGGGTACGACAACGGTTTAGGGTGAGCGTACGTGTTAGGGTACGGTTTAGTGTTAGCGTACGGTTTAGGATTAGGGGACGGGTGAGGGTAAGGCTTCGGGTAAGGGTTAGGGTTAGGGTTAGGGTTAGGGTTAGGGTTAGGGGACGGGGACGGTTTAGGGTACAGGTTAGGGTACGACAACTGTTTAGGGTGAGCGTACGTGTTAGGGTACGGGTTAGTGTTAGCGTACGGGTTAGGATTAGGGGACGGGTGAGGGTAAGGCTTCGGGTAAGGGTTAGGGTTAGGGTTAGGGTTAGGGTTAGGGTTAGGGGACGGGGACGGTTTAGGGTACAGGGTAGGGTACGACAACGGTTTAGGGTGAGCGTACGTGTTAGGGTACGGGTTAGTGTTAGCGTACGGGTTAGGTTTAGGGGACGGGTGAGGGTAAGGCTTCGGGTAAGGGTTAGGGTTAGGGTTAGGGTTAGGGTTAGGGTTAGGGGACCGGGACGGTTTAGGGTACAGGTTAGGGTACGACAACGGTTTAGGGTGAGCGTACGTGTTAGGGTACGGGTCACTGTTAGCGTACGGGTTAGGATTAGGGGACGGGTGAGGGTAAAGCTTCGGGTAAGGGTTAGGGTTAGGGTTAGGGTTAGGGTTAGGGGACGGGGACGGTTTAGGGTACATGTTAGGGTACGACAACGGTTTAGGGTGAGCGTACGTGTTAGGGTACGGGTTAGTGTTAGCGTACGGGTTAGGATTAGGGGACGGGTGAGGGTAAGACTTCGTGTAAGGGTTAGGGTTAGGGTTAGGGTTAGGGTTAGGGGACGGGGACTGTTTAGGGTACAGGTTAGGGTATGACAACGGTTTAGGGTGAGCGTACGTGTTACGGTACGGGTTAGTGTTAGCGTACGGGTTAGGATTATGGGACGGGTGAGGGTAAGGCTTCGGGTTAGGGTTAGGGTTAGGGTTAGGGTTAGGGTTAGGGGACGGGGACGGGGATGGTTTAGGGTACAGGTTAGGGTACGAAAACGGTTTAGGGTGAGCGTACGTGTTAGGGTAGGGGTTAGTGTTAGCGTACGGGTTAGGATTAGGGGACGGGTGAGGGTAAGGCTTCAGGTAAGGGTTAGGGTTAGGGTTAGGGTTAGGGTTAGGGTTAGGGGACGGGGACGGTTTAGAGTACAGGTTAGGGTACGACAACAGTTTAGGGTGAGCGTACGTGTTAGGGTACGTGTTAGTGTTAGCGTACGGGTTAGGATTAGGGGACGGGTGAGGGTAAGGCTTCGGGTAAGGGTTAGGGTTAGGGTTAGGGTTAGGGTTAGGGTTAGGGTTAGGGTTAGGGTTAGGGGACGGGGACGGTTTAGGGTACAGGTTAGGGTACGACAACGGTTTAGGGTGAGCGTACGTGTTACGGTACGGGTTAGTGTTAGCGTACGGGTTAGGATTATGGGACGGGTGAGGGTAAGGCTTCGGGTTAGGGTTAGGGTTAGGGTTAGGGTTAGGGTTAGGGGACGGGGACGGGGATGGTTTAGGGTACAGGTTAGGGTACGAAAACTGTTTAGGGTGAGCGTACGTGTTAGGGTACGGGTTAGTGTTAGCGTACGGGTTAGGATTAGGGGACGGGTGAGGGTAAGGCTTCGGGTAAGGGTTAGGGTTAGGGTTACGGGACGGGGACGGGGACGGGGACGGTTTAGGGTACAGGTTAGGGTACGACAGCGGTTTAGGGTGAGCGTACGTGTTAGGGTACGGGTTAGTGTTAGCGTACGGGTTAGGATTAGGGGACGGGTGAGGGTAAGCCTTCGGGTAAGGGTTAGGGTTAGGGTTAGGGTTAGGGTTAGGGGACGGGGACGGTTTACGGTACAGGTTAGGGTATGAAAATGGTTTAGGGTGAGCGTACGTGTTAGGGTACGGGTTAGTGTTAGCGTACGGGTTAGGATTAGGGGACGGGTGAGTGTAAGGCTTCGGGTTAGGGTTAGGGTTAGGGTTAGGGTTAGGGTTAGGGTTAGGGGACGGGGACGGTTTAGGGTACAGGTTAGGGTATGACAACGGTTTAGGGTGAGCGTACGTGTTAGGGTACGGGTTAGTGTTAGCGTACGGCTTAGGATTAGGGGACGGGTGAGGGTAAGGCTTCGGGTAAGGGTTAGGGTTAGGGTTAGGGTTAGGGTTAGGATTAGGGGACGGGGACGGTTTAGGGTACGACAACAGTTTAGGGTGAGCGTACGTGTTAGGGTATGGTTTAGTGTTAGCGTACTGGTTAGGATTAGGGGACGGGTGAGTGTAAGGCTTCGGGTAAGGGTTAGGGTTAGGGTTAGGGTTAGGGCTAGGGGACGGGGACGTTTAGGGTACAGGTTATGGTATTACAACGGTTTAGGGTGAGCGTACGTGTTAGGGTACGGGTTAGTGTTAGCGTACGGTTTAGGTTTAGGGGACGGGTGAGGATAAGGCTTCGGGTAAGGGTTAGGGTGAGTGTTAGGGTTAGGGTTAGGGGACGGGGACGGGGACGGTTTAGGGTACAGGTTAGGGTACGACAACGGATTAGGGTGAGCGTACGTGTTAGGGTACGGGTTAGTGTTAGCGTACGGGTTAGGATTAGGGGACGGGTGAGGGTAAGGCTTCGGGTAAGAGTTAGGGTTAGGGTTAGGGTTAGGATTAGGGGACGGGGACGGTTTAGGGTACAGGTTAGGGTACGACAACGGTTTAGGGTGAGCGTACGTGTTAGGGTACGGTTTAGTGTTAGCGTACGGGTTAGGATTAGGGGACGGGTGAGGGTAAGGCTTCGGGTAAGGGTTAGGGTTAGGGTTAGGGTTAGGGTTAGGGTTAGGGGACGGGGACGGTTTAGGGTACAGGTTAGGGTACGACAACGGTTTAGGGTGAGCGTACGTGTTAGGGTACGGGTTAGTGTTAGCGTACGGGTTAGGATTAGGGGACGGGTGAGGGTAAGGCTTCGGGTAAGGGTTAGGGTTAGGGTTAGGGTTAGGGTTAGGGTTAGGGGACTGGGACGGTTTAGGGTACAGGGTAGGGTACGACAACGGTTTAGGGTGAGCGTACGTGTTAGGGTACGGGTTAGTGTTAGCGTACGGGTTAGGTTTAGGGGACGGGTGAGGGTAAGGCTTCGGGTAAGGGTTAGGGTTAGGGTTAGGGTTAGGGTTAGGGTTAGGGGACCGGGACGGTTTAGGGTACAGGTTAGGGTACGACAACGGTTTAGGGTGAGCGTACGTGTTAGGGTACGGGTCACTGTTAGCGTACGGGTTAGGATTAGGGGACGGGTGAGGGTAAAGCTTCGGGTAAGGGTTAGGGTTAGGGTTAGGGTTAGGGTTAGGGGACGGGGACGGTTTAGGGTACAGGTTAGGGTACGACAACGGTTTAGGGTGAGCGTACGTGTTAGGGTACGGGTTAGTGTTAGCGTACGGGTTAGGATTAGGGGACGGGTGAGGGTAAGACTTCGTGTAAGGGTTAGGGTTAGGGTTAGGGTTAGGGTTAGGGGACGGGGACTGTTTAGGGTACAGGTTAGGGTATGACAACGGTTTAGGGTGAGCGTACGTGTTACGGTACGGGTTAGTGTTAGCGTACGGGTTAGGATTATGGGACGGGTGAGGGTAAGGCTTCGGGTTAGGGTTAGGGTTAGGGTTAGGGTTAGGGTTAGGGGACGGGGACGGGGATGGTTTAGGGTACAGGTTAGGGTACGAAAACGGTTTAGGGTGAGCGTACGTGTTAGGGTAGGGGTTAGTGTTAGCGTACGGGTTAGGATTAGGGGACGGGTGAGGGTAAGGCTTCGGGTAAGGGTTAGGGTTAGGGTTAGGGTTAGGGTTAGGGTTAGGGTTAGGGTTAGGGGACGGGGACGGTTTAGGGTACAGGTTAGGGTACGAAAACGGTTTAGGGTGAGCTTACGTGTTAGGGTACGGGTTAGTGTTAGCGTACGGGTTAGGATTAGGGGACAGATGAGGGTAAGGCTTCGGGTAAGGGTTAGGGTTAGGGTTTGAGTTAGGGGACGGGGACGGGGACGGTTTAGGGTACAGGTTAGGGTACGACAACGGTTTAGGGTGAGCGTACGTGTTTGGGTACGGGTTAGTGTTAGCGTACGGGTTAGGATTAGGGGACGGGTGAGGGTAAGGCTTCGGGTAAGGGTTAGGGTTAGGGTTAGGGTTAGGGTTAGGGGACGGGGACGGTTTAGGGTACAGGTTAGGGTATGACAAGGGTTTAGGGTGAGCGTACGTGTTAGGGTACGGGTTAGTGTTAGCTTAAGGGTTAGGATTAGGGGACGTGTGAGGGAAAGGCTTCGGGTTAGGGTTAGGGTTAGGGTTAGGGTTAGGGGACGGGGACGGGGACGGGGACGGTTTAGGGTACGACAACGTTTTAGGGTGAGCGTACGTGTTAGGGTACGGGTTAGTGTTAGCGTACGGGTTAGGATTAGGGGACGGGTGAGGGTAAGGCTTCGGGTAAGGGTTAGGGTTCGGGTTAGGGTTAGGGTTCGGGTTAGGGGACGGGGATGATTTAGGGTACAGGTTAGGGTACGACAACGGTTTAGGGTGAGCGTACGTGTTAGGGTACGGGTTAGTGTTAGCGTACGCGTTAGGATTAGGGGACGGGTGAGGGTAAGGCTTCGGGTAAGGGTTAGGGTTAGGGTTAGGGTTAGGGTTAGGGTTAGGGGACGGGGACGGTTTAGGGTACAGGTTAGGGTACGACAACGTTTTAGGGTGAGCGTACGTGTTAGGGTACCGGTTAGTGTTAGCGTACGGGCTAGGATTAGGGGACGGGTGAGGGTAAGGCTTCGGGTAAGGGTTAGGGTTAGGGTTAGGGTTCGGGTTAGGGTTAGGGGACCGGGACGGTTTAGGGTACAGGTTAGGGTACGACAACGATTTAGGGTGAGCGTACGTGTTAGGGTACGGTTTAGTGTTAGTGTACGGGTTAGGATTAGGGGACGGGTGAGGGTAAGGCTTCGGGTAAGGGTTAGGGTTAGGGTTAGGGTTAGGGATAGGGTTAGGGTTAGGGGACGAGGACGGTTTAGGGTACAGGTTAGGGTACGACAACGGTTTAGGGTGAGCGTACGTGTTAGGGTACGGGTTAGTGTTAGCGTACGGGTTAGGATTAGGGGACGGGTGAGGGTAAGGCTTCGGGTAAGGGTTAGGGTTAGGGTTAGGGTTAGGGTTAGGGTTAGGGGACCGGGACGGTTTAGGGTACAGGTTAGGGTACGACAACGGTTTAGGGTGAGCGTAAGTGTTAGGGTACGGGTTAGTGTTAGCGTACGGTTTAGGATTAGGGGACGGGTGAGGGTAAGGCTTCGGGTAAGGGTTAGGGTTAGGGTTAGGGTTAGGGTTAGGGGATGGGGACGGTTTAGGGTACAGGTTAGGGTACGACAACGGTTTAGGGTGAGCGTACGTGTTAGGGTACGGGTTAGTGTTAGCGTACGGGTTAGGATTAGGGGACGGGTGAGGGTAAGGCTTCGGGTAAGGGTTAGGGTTAGGGTTAGGCTTAGGGGACGGGGACGGTTTAGGGTACAGGTTAGGGTACGAGAACGGTTTAGGGTGAGCGTACGTGTTAGGGTACGGGTTAGTGTTAGCGTACGGGTTAGGATTAGGGGACGGGTGAGGGTAAGGCTTCGGGTAAGGGTTAGGGTTAGGGTTAGGGTTAGGGTTAGGGTTAGGGTTAGGGGACGGGGACGGTTTAGGGTACAGGTTAGGGTACGACAACGGTTTAGGGTGAGCGTACGTGTTAGGGTACGGGTTAGTGTTAGCGTACGGGTTAGGATTAGGGGACGGGTGAGGGTAAGGCTTCGGGTAAGGGTTAGGGTTAGGGTTAGGGTAAGGGGACCGGGACGGTTTAGGGTACAGGTTAGGGTACGACAACGGTTTAGGGTGAGCGTACGTGTTAGGGTATGGGTTAGTGTTAGCGTACGGCTTAGGATTAGGGGACTGGTGAGGGTAAGGCTTCGGGTAAGGGTTAGGGTTAGGGTTAGGGTTAGGGTTAGGGTTAGGGGACCGGGACGGTTTAGGGTACAGGTTAGGGTACGACAACGGTTTAGGGTGAGCGTACGTGTTAGGGTACGGGTTAGTGTTAGCGTACGGGTTAGGATTAGGGGACGGGTGAGGGTAAGACTTCGTGTAAGGTTTAGGGTTAGGGTTAGGGTTAGGGTTAGGGGACGGGGACAGTTTAGGGTACAGGTTAGGGTATGACAACGGTTTAGGGTGAGCGTACGTGTTACGGTACGGGTTAGTGTTAGCGTACGGGTTAGGATTATGGGACGGGTGAGGGTAAGGCTTCGGGTTAGGGTTAGGGTTAGGGTTAGGGTTAGGGTTAGGGGACGGGGACGGGGATGGTTTAGGGTACAGGTTAGGGTACGAAAACGGTTTAGGGTGAGCGTACGTGTTAGGGTACGGGTTAGTGTTAGCGTACGGGTTAGGATTAGGGGACGGGTGAGGGTAAGGCTTCGGGTAAGGGTTAGGGTTAGGGTTACGGGACGGGGACGGGGACGGGGACGGTTTAGGGTACAGGTGAGGGTACGACAGCGGTTTAGGGTGAGCGTACGTGTTAGGGTACGGGTTAGTGTTAGCGTACGGGTTAGGATTAGGGGACGGGTGAGGGTAAGCCTTCGGGTAAGGGTTAGGGTTAGGGTTAGGGTTAGGGTTAGGGGACGGGGACGGTTTACGGTACAGGTTAGGGTATGAAAATGGTTTAGGGTGAGCGTACGTGTTAGGGTACGGGTTAGTGTTAGCGTACGGGTTAGGATTAGGGGACGGGTGAGGGTAAGGCTTCGGGTTAAGGTTAGGGTTAGGGTTAGGGTTAGGGTTAGGGTTAGGGGACGGGGACGGTTTAGGGTACAGGTTAGGGTACGACAACGGTTTAGGGTGAGCGTAAGTGTTAGGGTACGGGTTAGTGTTAGCGTACGGCTTAGGATTAGGGGACGGGTGAGGGTAAGGCTTCGGGTAAGGGTTAGGGTTAGGGTTAGGGTTAGGGTTAGGATTAGGGGACGGGGACGGTTTAGGGTACGACAACAGTTTAGGGTGAGCGTACGTGTTAGGGTACGGTTTAGTGTTAGCGTACTGGTTAGGATTAGGGGACGGGTGAGTGTAAGGCTTCGGGTAAGGGTTAGGGTTAGGGTTAGGGTTAGGGCTAGGGGACGGGGACGTTTAGGGTACAGGTTATGGTATGACAAAGGTTTAGGGTGAGCGTACGTGTTAGGGTACGGGTTAGTGTTAGCGTACGGGTTAGGATTAGGGGACGGGTGAGGATAAGGCTTCGGGTAAGGGTTAGGGTGAGTGTTAGGGTTAGGGTTAGGGGACGGGGACGGGGACGGTTTAGGGTACAGGTTAGGGTACGACAACGGATTAGGGTGAGCGTACGTGTTAGGGTACGGGTTAGTGTTAGCGTACGGGTTAGGATTAGGGGACGGGTGAGGGTAAGGCTTCGGGTAAGAGTTAGGGTTAGGGTTAGGGTTAGGATTAGGGGACGGGGACGGTTTAGGGTACAGGTTAGGGTACGACAACGGTTTAGGGTGAGCGTACGTGTTAGGGTACGGTTTAGTGTTAGCGTACGGGTTAGGATTAGGGGACGGGTGAGGGTAAGGCTTCGGGTAAGGGTTAGGGTTAGGGTTAGGGTTAGGGTTAGGGTTAGGGGACGGGGACGGTTTAGGGTACAGGTTAGGGTACGACAACGGTTTAGGGTGAGCGTACGTGTTAGGGTACGGGTTAGTGTTAGCGTACGGGTTAGGATTAGGGGACGGGTGAGGGTAAGGCTTCGGGTAAGGGTTAGGGTTAGGGTTAGGGTTAGGGTTAGGGTTAGGGGACTGGGACGGTTTAGGGTACAGGGTAGGGTACGACAACGGTTTAGGGTGAGCGTACGTGTTAGGGTACGGGTTAGTGTTAGCGTACGGGTTAGGTTTAGGGGACGGGTGAGGGTAAGGCTTCGGGTAAGGGTTAGGGTTAGGGTTAGGGTTAGGGTTAGGGTTAGGGGACCGGGACGGTTTAGGGTACAGGTTAGGGTACGACAACGGTTTAGGGTGAGCGTACGTGTTAGGGTACGGGTCACTGTTAGCGTACGGGTTAGGATTAGGGGACGGGTGAGGGTAAAGCTTCGGGTAAGGGTTAGGGTTAGGGTTAGGGTTAGGGTTAGGGGACGGGGACGGTTTAGGGTACAGGTTAGGGTACGACAACGGTTTAGGGTGAGCGTACGTGTTAGGGTACGGGTTAGTGTTAGCGTACGGGTTAGGATTAGGGGACGGGTGAGGGTAAGACTTCGTGTAAGGGTTAGGGTTAGGGTTAGGGTTAGGGTTAGGGGACGGGGACTGTTTAGGGTACAGGTTAGGGTATGACAACGGTTTAGGGTGAGCGTACGTGTTACGGTACGGGTTAGTGTTAGCGAACGGGTTAGGATTAGGGGACGGGTGAGGGTAAGGCTTCAGGTAAGGGTTAGGGTTAGGGTTAGGGTTAGGGTTAGGGTTAGGGGACGGGGACGGTTTACAGTACAGGTTAGGGTACGACAAGAGTTTAGGGTGAGCGTACGTGTTAGGGTACGTGTTAGTGTTAGCGTACGGGTTAGGATTAGGGGACGGGTGAGGGTAAGGCTTCGGGTAAGGGTTAGGGTTAGGGTTAGGGTTAGGGTTAGGGTTAGGGTTAGGGTTAGGGGACGGGGACGGTTTAGGGTACAGGTTAGGGTACGAAAACGGTTTAGGGTGAGCTTACGTGTTAGGGTACGGGTTAGTGTTAGCGTACGGGTTAGG